>NW_028122517.1:0-92000 GCF_965194805.1 Balaenoptera borealis | reverse complement strand
GGGAAAGAGGCCATTGCTGTGGTGTGAACGGCCTTCTCTGCCACTCTTTCGGAGCACAGTGCTCTCTGGGCAGGCAGGATAGTTCCTAGAGCAGAAGCATTTGAACAGACGTCTGCCCTGGTATACTTCCTACATCCGCACATCGAGTGCATCTTTCCTACGCTCCAGGCACCAACACGGTGCACAGAACTCCTCCTGATGGCGAGACAGAAGACGCAACATTTCTTCTAGGGGGCTCGTGAGGGGCGAGGCCTCTTGAGGAGTTGGACCCTCGAATGCCGCTGAAACCACTGAGGTTGATTGCCACGTTATGTTAGCGACACACTGAGAGCATTTCAGGTTCATGGAACCCCGTGCAGTGCGCCACGAGAGAAGAAAACGCAGATGCTGCCTTGACAGGGTTAGATTGAATTGCCTCTGTCCCCCCTCCGAAAACTAACTTTCCCAGAGCCAGCACAGCTTCACGTCCCGAGCAACGTTTTCTGCTGTGTGCCAGGATACATGAAAGGAAACCTGGGGACGCTGGGAGACTCTGAGCTGTACGCGGCTTGCCAAAGCTTCTAGACCCTTCAGGGGTCAGTGTGGCCCTTCTGGAGAGTGACACAGCATGTTTCCTAATGGAAACCTAGTGTTACATTTCGGGGACTTTCTGCACAACCTTCCTCAGCCGCCTAGCTGGATGTCCTTGCCCAGAAGCGGCAGTTGCCAAGGAGTTCTTTCCCAGGAGCTCGTGAGACAGCATACCATGCAGAACCGCAGAGAAGGAGACCAGCCTTTCTCCGGGTTCTCAGAGGTTCGCTTTTCTGCCTTTGAGCCTTTGAACACAGAGATCCAGTCAGCTCCCAATGATACTTTAGAACTGTAGTATTGAAGGTCTCTCTGCCATCAGCCCCCTGCTCAGCTCCCGTCTCCTAGGTGCATTCAGTGAAGTAGCATCCACTCTGCAGCCTCCCGCACCATGTTGTTTAGGAACGGCACATTTCCTCTTCGTAAAGAAATCTTTCTTGCAGCCTGCCTGCCCCGAGCTCCTATTCCTTTTCCGAAGGCCGAGTTCGGCATAGCCCTGCAATGACCCCTTCCCTCAAGGCCGGACACATCTCTGAAAGACTATACTCCATGAGTCCCCATTCATTACATCTTACCTCCCATGAAACACAAAGGAGTTGCAGCGTGATGGGAGGAAACAACGGCCTCCTTCTCCTTCTCGGAATACCCCGTTGCCCAAGGTTACGGGCCTTGTCCAGAAGCAACAGTTGCCCAGGATTTCTTTGCTTTGAGCTCGTGAGACAGCATATCATGTAGGACCACCGAGAAGGAGACCTGCCTCTCTCTGGTTTGGAAGAGGTTAGCTTTTCTACTCAGCCTTGGAGCACAAAGACCCAGCCAATTCCCAAGGACAGTTTCGAAGGTTACTGGTGCAGGTCTCTCTGCGCTTAGCCCACCGTTCAGGTACAGTCTGTAAAGTGCATTCAGGGAAGAGCAAGAAAGTCTCCAACGCCCCGCGTCTTGTGGGGAAGGAACAGCACATTCTCTCCTCAGTGAAGACGTCCTTTCTTGCAGACTGCCAGGCTGGGACTCCTCTTCCGTCTCAGACCACCGAGTTTGGCATAGCGTTGAAATGACACCTTCCCTCAACGCCGTACGCATCTCTTCAAGAACATAAACCCTGTGTGCCCATTCGTTATACCTCACCGCCCTAAGAAACACCGAAGAGCTGTGGCTGGATGGTAGGAAACAGTGGCCGTAGTGTCCTTCGATCAATATCCCGTTCCAAAGGCCCCCCGTGAAAATCTCTTGCTTTCGAGGGCCTAGGGCATACCAAGGGCTGCCAAACACAGCTAAAGGAGGCGAAATAAGAGAAGCAGAACTTGCTCCTGAGAAACTCGTACATACACTGAACCCAAAGCATGCCTCTTCGTGGAGACCGAAGGCCTCCCCAGCTCAGATTCTGGGCCCTGGAACACAGTGCTAACCGCTGCCTTCAAGGAGAGGTAGGCAAGGAATGTTTTCAAGTCTCGCCTGCCTCTCAGGGCCTGTTCAGCTTGAGTGGAAAATATCCACAGCCTGCCCGAACGTCCTGCCGAGCAGCGAGTTGTACTGGAGTGTAGCAAACGCTTCCAAGTTGTCTGAGGGGAAAGAGGCCATTGCTGTGGTGTGAACGGCCTTCTCTGCCACTCTTTCGGAGCACAGTGCTCTCTGGGCAGGCAGGATAGTTCCTAGAGCAGAAGCATTTGAACAGACGTCTGCCCTGGTATACTTCCTACATCCGCACATCGAGTGCATCTTTCCTACGCTCCAGGCACCAACACGGTGCACAGAACTCCTCCTGATGGCGAGACAGAAGACGCAACATTTCTTCTAGGGGGCTCGTGAGGGGCGAGGCCTCTTGAGGAGTTGGACCCTCGAATGCCGCTGAAACCACTGAGGTTGATTGCCACGTTATGTTAGCGACACACTGAGAGCATTTCAGGTTCATGGAACCCCGTGCAGTGCGCCACGAGAGAAGAAAACGCAGATGCTGCCTTGACAGGGTTAGATTGAATTGCCTCTGTCCCCCCTCCGAAAACTAACTTTCCCAGAGCCAGCACAGCTTCACGTCCCGAGCAACGTTTTCTGCTGTGTGCCAGGATACATGAAAGGAAACCTGGGGACGCTGGGAGACTCTGAGCTGTACGCGGCTTGCCAAAGCTTCTAGACCCTTCAGGGGTCAGTGTGGCCCTTCTGGAGAGTGACACAGCATGTTTCCTAATGGAAACCTAGTGTTACATTTCGGGGACTTTCTGCACAACCTTCCTCAGCCGCCTAGCTGGATGTCCTTGCCCAGAAGCGGCAGTTGCCAAGGAGTTCTTTCCCAGGAGCTCGTGAGACAGCATACCATGCAGAACCGCAGAGAAGGAGACCAGCCTTTCTCCGGGTTCTCAGAGGTTCGCTTTTCTGCCTTTGAGCCTTTGAACACAGAGATCCAGTCAGCTCCCAATGATACTTTAGAACTGTAGTATTGAAGGTCTCTCTGCCATCAGCCCCCTGCTCAGCTCCCGTCTCCTAGGTGCATTCAGTGAAGTAGCATCCACTCTGCAGCCTCCCGCACCATGTTGTTTAGGAACGGCACATTTCCTCTTCGTAAAGAAATCTTTTCTTGCAGCCTGCCTGCCCCGAGCTCCTATTCCTTTTCCGAAGGCCGAGTTCGGCATAGCCCTGCAATGACCCCTTCCCTCAAGGCCGGACACATCTCTGAAAGACTATACTCCATGAGTCCCCATTCATTACAACTTACCTCCCATGAAACACAAAGGAGTTGTAGCGTGATGGGAGGAAACAACGGCCTCCTTCTCCTTCTCGGAATACCCCGTTGCCCAAGGTTACGGGCCTTGTCCAGAAGCAACAGTTGCCCAGGATTTCTTTGCTTTGAGCTCGTGAGACAGCATATCATGTAGGACCGCCGAGAAGGAGACCTGCCTCTCTCTGGTTTGGAAGAGGTTAGCTTTTCTACTCAGCCTTGGAGCACAAAGACCCAGCCAATTCCCAAGGACAGTTTCGAAGGTTACTGGTGCAGGTCTCTCTGCGCTTAGCCCACCGTTCAGCTACAGTCTGTAAAGTGCATTCAGGGAAGAGCAAGAAAGTCTCCAACGCCCCGCGTCTTGTGGGGAAGGAACAGCACATTCTCTCCTCAGTGAAGACGTCCTTTCTTGCAGACTGCCAGGCTGGGACTCCTCTTCCGTCTCAGACCACCGAGTTTGGCATACCGTTGAAATGACACCTTCCCTCAACGCCGTACGCATCTCTTCAAGAACATAAACCCTGTGTGCCCATTCGTTATACCTCACCGCCCTAAGAAACACCGAAGAGCTGTGGCTGGATGGTAGGAAACAGTGGCCGTAGTGTCCTTCGATCAATATCCCGTTCCAAAGGCCCCCCCGTGAAAATCTCTTGCTTTCGAGGGCCTAGGGCATTCCAAGGGCTGCCAAATACAGCTAAAGGAGGCGAAATAAGAGAAGCAGAACTTGCTCCTGAGAAACTCGTACATACACTGAACCCAAAGCATGCCTCTTCGTGGAGACCGAAGGCCTCCCCAGCTCAGATTCTGGGCCCTGGAACACAGTGCTAACCGCTGCCTTCAAGGAGAGGTAGGCAAGGAATGTTTTCAAGTCTCGCCTGCCTCTCAGGGCCTGTTCAGCTTGAGTGGAAAATATCCACAGCCTGCCCGAACGTCCTGCCGAGCAGCGAGTTGTACTGGAGTGTAGCAAACGCTTCCAAGTTGTCTGAGGGGAAAGAGGCCATTGCTGTGGTGTGAACGGCCTTCTCTGCCACTCTTTCGGAGCACAGTGCTCTCTGGGCAGGCAGGATAGTTCCTAGAGCAGAAGCATTTGAACAGACGTCTGCCCTGGTATACTTCCTACATCCGCACATCGAGTGCATCTTTCCTACGCTCCAGGCACCAACACGGTGCACAGAACTCCTCCTGATGGCGAGACAGAAGACGCAACATTTCTTCTAGGGGGCTCGTGAGGGGCGAGGCCTCTTGAGGAGTTGGACCCTCGAATGCCGCTGAAACCACTGAGGTTGATTGCCACGTTATGTTAGCGACACACTGAGAGCATTTCAGGTTCATGGAACCCCGTGCAGTGCGCCACGAGAGAAGAAAACGCAGATGCTGCCTTGACAGGGTTAGATTGAATTGCCTCTGTCCCCCCTCCGAAAACTAACTTTCCCAGAGCCAGCACAGCTTCACGTCCCGAGCAACGTTTTCTGCTGTGTGCCAGGATACATGAAAGGAAACCTGGGGACGCTGGGAGACTCTGAGCTGTACGCGGCTTGCCAAAGCTTCTAGACCCTTCAGGGGTCAGTGTGGCCCTTCTGGAGAGTGACACAGCATGTTTCCTAATGGAAACCTAGTGTTACATTTCGGGGACTTTCTGCACAACCTTCCTCAGCCGCCTAGCTGGATGTCCTTGCCCAGAAGCGGCAGTTGCCAAGGAGTTCTTTCCCAGGAGCTCGTGAGACAGCATACCATGCAGAACCGCAGAGAAGGAGACCAGCCTTTCTCCGGGTTCTCAGAGGTTCGCTTTTCTGCCTTTGAGCCTTTGAACACAGAGATCCAGTCAGCTCCCAATGATACTTTAGAACTGTAGTATTGAAGGTCTCTCTGCCATCAGCCCCCTGCTCAGCTCCCGTCTCCTAGGTGCATTCAGTGAAGTAGCATCCACTCTGCAGCCTCCCGCACCATGTTGTTTAGGAACGGCACATTTCCTCTTCGTAAAGAAATCTTTTCTTGCAGCCTGCCTGCCCCGAGCTCCTATTCCTTTTCCGAAGGCCGAGTTCGGCATAGCCCTGCAATGACCCCTTCCCTCAAGGCCGGACACATCTCTGAAAGACTATACTCCATGAGTCCCCATTCATTACAACTTACCTCCCATGAAACACAAAGGAGTTGTAGCGTGATGGGAGGAAACAACGGCCTCCTTCTCCTTCTCGGAATACCCCGTTGCCCAAGGTTACGGGCCTTGTCCAGAAGCAACAGTTGCCCAGGATTTCTTTGCTTTGAGCTCGTGAGACAGCATATCATGTAGGACCGCCGAGAAGGAGACCTGCCTCTCTCTGGTTTGGAAGAGGTTAGCTTTTCTACTCAGCCTTGGAGCACAAAGACCCAGCCAATTCCCAAGGACAGTTTCGAAGGTTACTGGTGCAGGTCTCTCTGCGCTTAGCCCACCGTTCAGCTACAGTCTGTAAAGTGCATTCAGGGAAGAGCAAGAAAGTCTCCAACGCCCCGCGTCTTGTGGGGAAGGAACAGCACATTCTCTCCTCAGTGAAGACGTCCTTTCTTGCAGACTGCCAGGCTGGGACTCCTCTTCCGTCTCAGACCACCGAGTTTGGCATACCGTTGAAATGACACCTTCCCTCAACGCCGTACGCATCTCTTCAAGAACATAAACCCTGTGTGCCCATTCGTTATACCTCACCGCCCTAAGAAACACCGAAGAGCTGTGGCTGGATGGTAGGAAACAGTGGCCGTAGTGTCCTTCGATCAATATCCCGTTCCAAAGGCCCCCCCGTGAAAATCTCTTGCTTTCGAGGGCCTAGGGCATTCCAAGGGCTGCCAAATACAGCTAAAGGAGGCGAAATAAGAGAAGCAGAACTTGCTCCTGAGAAACTCGTACATACACTGAACCCAAAGCATGCCTCTTCGTGGAGACCGAAGGCCTCCCCAGCTCAGATTCTGGGCCCTGGAACACAGTGCTAACCGCTGCCTTCAAGGAGAGGTAGGCAAGGAATGTTTTCAAGTCTCGCCTGCCTCTCAGGGCCTGTTCAGCTTGAGTGGAAAATATCCACAGCCTGCCCGAACGTCCTGCCGAGCAGCGAGTTGTACTGGAGTGTAGCAAACGCTTCCAAGTTGTCTGAGGGGAAAGAGGCCATTGCTGTGGTGTGAACGGCCTTCTCTGCCACTCTTTCGGAGCACAGTGCTCTCTGGGCAGGCAGGATAGTTCCTAGAGCAGAAGCATTTGAACAGACGTCTGCCCTGGTATACTTCCTACATCCGCACATCGAGTGCATCTTTCCTACGCTCCAGGCACCAACACGGTGCACAGAACTCCTCCTGATGGCGAGACAGAAGACGCAACATTTCTTCTAGGGGGCTCGTGAGGGGCGAGGCCTCTTGAGGAGTTGGACCCTCGAATGCCGCTGAAACCACTGAGGTTGATTGCCACGTTATGTTAGCGACACACTGAGAGCATTTCAGGTTCATGGAACCCCGTGCAGTGCGCCACGAGAGAAGAAAACGCAGATGCTGCCTTGACAGGGTTAGATTGAATTGCCTCTGTCCCCCCTCCGAAAACTAACTTTCCCAGAGCCAGCACAGCTTCACGTCCCGAGCAACGTTTTCTGCTGTGTGCCAGGATACATGAAAGGAAACCTGGGGACGCTGGGAGACTCTGAGCTGTACGCGGCTTGCCAAAGCTTCTAGACCCTTCAGGGGTCAGTGTGGCCCTTCTGGAGAGTGACACAGCATGTTTCCTAATGGAAACCTAGTGTTACATTTCGGGGACTTTCTGCACAACCTTCCTCAGCCGCCTAGCTGGATGTCTTTGCCCAGAAGCGGCAGTTGCCAAGGAGTTCTTTCCCAGGAGCTCGTGAGACAGCATACCATGCAGAACCGCAGAGAAGGAGACCAGCCTTTCTCCGGGTTCTCAGAGGTTCGCTTTTCTGCCTTTGAGCCTTTGAACACAGAGATCCAGTCAGCTCCCAATGATACTTTAGAACTGTAGTATTGAAGGTCTCTCTGCCATCAGCCCCCTGCTCAGCTCCCGTCTCCTAGGTGCATTCAGTGAAGTAGCATCCACTCTGCAGCCTCCCGCACCATGTTGTTTAGGAACGGCACATTTCCTCTTCGTAAAGAAATCTTTTCTTGCAGCCTGCCTGCCCCGAGCTCCTATTCCTTTTCCGAAGGCCGAGTTCGGCATAGCCCTGCAATGACCCCTTCCCTCAAGGCCGGACACATCTCTGAAAGACTATACTCCATGAGTCCCCATTCATTACATCTTACCTCCCATGAAACACAAAGGAGTTGCAGCGTGATGGGAGGAAACAACGGCCTCCTTCTCCTTCTCGGAATACCCCGTTGCCCAAGGTTACGGGCCTTGTCCAGAAGCAACAGTTGCCCAGGATTTCTTTGCTTTGAGCTCGTGAGACAGCATATCATGTAGGACCACCGAGAAGGAGACCTGCCTCTCTCTGGTTTGGAAGAGGTTAGCTTTTCTACTCAGCCTTGGAGCACAAAGACCCAGCCAATTCCCAAGGACAGTTTCGAAGGTTACTGGTGCAGGTCTCTCTGCGCTTAGCCCACCGTTCAGGTACAGTCTGTAAAGTGCATTCAGGGAAGAGCAAGAAAGTCTCCAACGCCCCGCGTCTTGTGGGGAAGGAACAGCACATTCTCTCCTCAGTGAAGACGTCCTTTCTTGCAGACTGCCAGGCTGGGACTCCTCTTCCGTCTCAGACCACCGAGTTTGGCATAGCGTTGAAATGACACCTTCCCTCAACGCCGTACGCATCTCTTCAAGAACATAAACCCTGTGTGCCCATTCGTTATACCTCACCGCCCTAAGAAACACCGAAGAGCTGTGGCTGGATGGTAGGAAACAGTGGCCGTAGTGTCCTTCGATCAATATCCCGTTCCAAAGGCCCCCCCGTGAAAATCTCTTGCTTTCGAGGGCCTAGGGCATTCCAAGGGCTGCCAAACACAGCTAAAGGAGGCGAAATAAGAGAAGCAGAACTTGCTCCTGAGAAACTCGTACATACACTGAACCCAAAGCATGCCTCTTCGTGGAGACCGAAGGCCTCCCCAGCTCAGATTCTGGGCCCTGGAACACAGTGCTAACCGCTGCCTTCAAGGAGAGGTAGGCAAGGAATGTTTTCAAGTCTCGCCTGCCTCTCAGGGCCTGTTCAGCTTGAGTGGAAAATATCCACAGCCTGCCCGAACGTCCTGCCGAGCAGCGAGTTGTACTGGAGTGTAGCAAACGCTTCCAAGTTGTCTGAGGGGAAAGAGGCCATTGCTGTGGTGTGAACGGCCTTCTCTGCCACTCTTTCGGAGCACAGTGCTCTCTGGGCAGGCAGGATAGTTCCTAGAGCAGAAGCATTTGAACAGACGTCTGCCCTGGTATACTTCCTACATCCGCACATCGAGTGCATCTTTCCTACGCTCCAGGCACCAACACGGTGCACAGAACTCCTCCTGATGGCGAGACAGAAGACGCAACATTTCTTCTAGGGGGCTCGTGAGGGGCGAGGCCTCTTGAGGAGTTGGACCCTCGAATGCCGCTGAAACCACTGAGGTTGATTGCCACGTTATGTTAGCGACACACTGAGAGCATTTCAGGTTCATGGAACCCCGTGCAGTGCGCCACGAGAGAAGAAAACGCAGATGCTGCCTTGACAGGGTTAGATTGAATTGCCTCTGTCCCCCCTCCGAAAACTAACTTTCCCAGAGCCAGCACAGCTTCACGTCCCGAGCAACGTTTTCTGCTGTGTGCCAGGATACATGAAAGGAAACCTGGGGACGCTGGGAGACTCTGAGCTGTACGCGGCTTGCCAAAGCTTCTAGACCCTTCAGGGGTCAGTGTGGCCCTTCTGGAGAGTGACACAGCATGTTTCCTAATGGAAACCTAGTGTTACATTTCGGGGACTTTCTGCACAACCTTCCTCAGCCGCCTAGCTGGATGTCTTTGCCCAGAAGCGGCAGTTGCCAAGGAGTTCTTTCCCAGGAGCTCGTGAGACAGCATACCATGCAGAACCGCAGAGAAGGAGACCAGCCTTTCTCCGGGTTCTCAGAGGTTCGCTTTTCTGCCTTTGAGCCTTTGAACACAGAGATCCAGTCAGCTCCCAATGATACTTTAGAACTGTAGTATTGAAGGTCTCTCTGCCATCAGCCCCCTGCTCAGCTCCCGTCTCCTAGGTGCATTCAGTGAAGTAGCATCCACTCTGCAGCCTCCCGCACCATGTTGTTTAGGAACGGCACATTTCCTCTTCGTAAAGAAATCTTTTCTTGCAGCCTGCCTGCCCCGAGCTCCTATTCCTTTTCCGAAGGCCGAGTTCGGCATAGCCCTGCAATGACCCCTTCCCTCAAGGCCGGACACATCTCTGAAAGACTATACTCCATGAGTCCCCATTCATTACATCTTACCTCCCATGAAACACAAAGGAGTTGCAGCGTGATGGGAGGAAACAACGGCCTCCTTCTCCTTCTCGGAATACCCCGTTGCCCAAGGTTACGGGCCTTGTCCAGAAGCAACAGTTGCCCAGGATTTCTTTGCTTTGAGCTCGTGAGACAGCATATCATGTAGGACCACCGAGAAGGAGACCTGCCTCTCTCTGGTTTGGAAGAGGTTAGCTTTTCTACTCAGCCTTGGAGCACAAAGACCCAGCCAATTCCCAAGGACAGTTTCGAAGGTTACTGGTGCAGGTCTCTCTGCGCTTAGCCCACCGTTCAGGTACAGTCTGTAAAGTGCATTCAGGGAAGAGCAAGAAAGTCTCCAACGCCCCGCGTCTTGTGGGGAAGGAACAGCACATTCTCTCCTCAGTGAAGACGTCCTTTCTTGCAGACTGCCAGGCTGGGACTCCTCTTCCGTCTCAGACCACCGAGTTTGGCATAGCGTTGAAATGACACCTTCCCTCAACGCCGTACGCATCTCTTCAAGAACATAAACCCTGTGTGCCCATTCGTTATACCTCACCGCCCTAAGAAACACCGAAGAGCTGTGGCTGGATGGTAGGAAACAGTGGCCGTAGTGTCCTTCGATCAATATCCCGTTCCAAAGGCCCCCCCGTGAAAATCTCTTGCTTTCGAGGGCCTAGGGCATTCCAAGGGCTGCCAAACACAGCTAAAGGAGGCGAAATAAGAGAAGCAGAACTTGCTCCTGAGAAACTCGTACATACACTGAACCCAAAGCATGCCTCTTCGTGGAGACCGAAGGCCTCCCCAGCTCAGATTCTGGGCCCTGGAACACAGTGCTAACCGCTGCCTTCAAGGAGAGGTAGGCAAGGAATGTTTTCAAGTCTCGCCTGCCTCTCAGGGCCTGTTCAGCTTGAGTGGAAAATATCCACAGCCTGCCCGAACGTCCTGCCGAGCAGCGAGTTGTACTGGAGTGTAGCAAACGCTTCCAAGTTGTCTGAGGGGAAAGAGGCCATTGCTGTGGTGTGAACGGCCTTCTCTGCCACTCTTTTGGAGCACAGTGCTCTCTGGGCAGGCAGCATAGTTCCTAGAGCAGAAGCATTTGAACAGACGTCTGCCCTGGTATACTTCCTACATCCGCACATCGAGTGCATCTTTCCTACGCTCCAGGCACCAACACGGTGCACAGAACTCCTCCTGATGGCGAGACAGAAGACGCAACATTTCTTCTAGGGGGCTCGTGAGGGGCGAGGCCTCTTGAGGAGTTGGACCCTCGAATGCCGCTGAAACCACTGAGGTTGATTGCCACGTTATGTTAGCGACACACTGAGAGCATTTCAGGTTCATGGAACCCCGTGCAGTGCGCCACGAGAGAAGAAAACGCAGATGCTGCCTTGACAGGGTTAGATTGAATTGCCTCTGTCCCCCCTCCGAAAACTAACTTTCCCAGAGCCAGCACAGCTTCACGTCCCGAGCAACGTTTTCTGCTGTGTGCCAGGATACATGAAAGGAAACCTGGGGACGCTGGGAGACTCTGAGCTGTACGCGGCTTGCCAAAGCTTCTAGACCCTTCAGGGGTCAGTGTGGCCCTTCTGGAGAGTGACACAGCATGTTTCCTAATGGAAACCTAGTGTTACATTTCGGGGACTTTCTGCACAACCTTCCTCAGCCGCCTAGCTGGATGTCCATGCCCAGAAGCGGCAGTTGCCAAGGAGTTCTTTCCCAGAAGCTCGTGAGACAGCATACCATGCAGAACCGCAGAGAAGGAGACCAGCCTTTCTCCGGGTTTTCAGAGGTTCGCTTTTCTGCCTTTGAGCCTTTGAACACAGAGATCCAGTCAGCTCCCAATGATACTTTAGAACTGTAGTATTGAAGGTCTCTCTGCCATCAGCCCCCTGCTCAGCTCCCGTCTCCTAGGTGCATTCAGTGAAGTAGCATCCACTCTGCAGCCTCCCGCACCATGTTGTTTAGGAACGGCACATTTCCTCTTCGTAAAGAAATCTTTTCTTGCAGCCTGCCTGCCCCGAGCTCCTATTCCTTTTCCGAAGGCCGAGTTCGGCATAGCCCTGCAATGACCCCTTCCCTCAAGGCCGGACACATCTCTGAAAGACTATACTCCATGAGTCCCCATTCATTACAACTTACCTCCCATGAAACACAAAGGAGTTGTAGCGTGATGGGAGGAAACAACGGCCTCCTTCTCCTTCTCGGAATACCCCGTTGCCCAAGGTTACGGGCCTTGTCCAGAAGCAACAGTTGCCCAGGATTTCTTTGCTTTGAGCTCGTGAGACAGCATATCATGTAGGACCGCCGAGAAGGAGACCTGCCTCTCTCTGGTTTGGAAGAGGTTAGCTTTTCTACTCAGCCTTGGAGCACAAAGACCCAGCCAATTCCCAAGGACAGTTTCGAAGGTTACTGGTGCAGGTCTCTCTGCGCTTAGCCCACCGTTCAGCTACAGTCTGTAAAGTGCATTCAGGGAAGAGCAAGAAAGTCTCCAACGCCCCGCGTCTTGTGGGGAAGGAACAGCACATTCTCTCCTCAGTGAAGACGTCCTTTCTTGCAGACTGCCAGGCTGGGACTCCTCTTCCGTCTCAGACCACCGAGTTTGGCATACCGTTGAAATGACACCTTCCCTCAACGCCGTACGCATCTCTTCAAGAACATAAACCCTGTGTGCCCATTCGTTATACCTCACCGCCCTAAGAAACACCGAAGAGCTGTGGCTGGATGGTAGGAAACAGTGGCCGTAGTGTCCTTCGATCAATATCCCGTTCCAAAGGCCCCCCCGTGAAAATCTCTTGCTTTCGAGGGCCTAGGGCATTCCAAGGGCTGCCAAATACAGCTAAAGGAGGCGAAATAAGAGAAGCAGAACTTGCTCCTGAGAAACTCGTACATACACTGAACCCAAAGCATGCCTCTTCGTGGAGACCGAAGGCCTCCCCAGCTCAGATTCTGGGCCCTGGAACACAGTGCTAACCGCTGCCTTCAAGGAGAGGTAGGCAAGGAATGTTTTCAAGTCTCGCCTGCCTCTCAGGGCCTGTTCAGCTTGAGTGGAAAATATCCACAGCCTGCCCGAACGTCCTGCCGAGCAGCGAGTTGTACTGGAGTGTAGCAAACGCTTCCAAGTTGTCTGAGGGGAAAGAGGCCATTGCTGTGGTGTGAACGGCCTTCTCTGCCACTCTTTCGGAGCACAGTGCTCTCTGGGCAGGCAGGATAGTTCCTAGAGCAGAAGCATTTGAACAGACGTCTGCCCTGGTATACTTCCTACATCCGCACATCGAGTGCATCTTTCCTACGCTCCAGGCACCAACACGGTGCACAGAACTCCTCCTGATGGCGAGACAGAAGACGCAACATTTCTTCTAGGGGGCTCGTGAGGGGCGAGGCCTCTTGAGGAGTTGGACCCTCGAATGCCGCTGAAACCACTGAGGTTGATTGCCACGTTATGTTAGCGACACACTGAGAGCATTTCAGGTTCATGGAACCCCGTGCAGTGCGCCACGAGAGAAGAAAACGCAGATGCTGCCTTGACAGGGTTAGATTGAATTGCCTCTGTCCCCCCTCCGAAAACTAACTTTCCCAGAGCCAGCACAGCTTCACGTCCCGAGCAACGTTTTCTGCTGTGTGCCAGGATACATGAAAGGAAACCTGGGGACGCTGGGAGACTCTGAGCTGTACGCGGCTTGCCAAAGCTTCTAGACCCTTCAGGGGTCAGTGTGGCCCTTCTGGAGAGTGACACAGCATGTTTCCTAATGGAAACCTAGTGTTACATTTCGGGGACTTTCTGCACAACCTTCCTCAGCCGCCTAGCTGGATGTCTTTGCCCAGAAGCGGCAGTTGCCAAGGAGTTCTTTCCCAGGAGCTCGTGAGACAGCATACCATGCAGAACCGCAGAGAAGGAGACCAGCCTTTCTCCGGGTTCTCAGAGGTTCGCTTTTCTGCCTTTGAGCCTTTGAACACAGAGATCCAGTCAGCTCCCAATGATACTTTAGAACTGTAGTATTGAAGGTCTCTCTGCCATCAGCCCCCTGCTCAGCTCCCGTCTCCTAGGTGCATTCAGTGAAGTAGCATCCACTCTGCAGCCTCCCGCACCATGTTGTTTAGGAACGGCACATTTCCTCTTCGTAAAGAAATCTTTTCTTGCAGCCTGCCTGCCCTGAGCTCCTATTCCTTTTCCGAAGGCCGAGTTCGGCATAGCCCTGCAATGACCCCTTCCCTCAAGGCCGGACACATCTCTGAAAGACTATACTCCATGAGTCCCCATTCATTACATCTTACCTCCCATGAAACACAAAGGAGTTGCAGCGTGATGGGAGGAAACAACGGCCTCCTTCTCCTTCTCGGAATACCCCGTTGCCCAAGGTTACGGGCCTTGTCCAGAAGCAACAGTTGCCCAGGATTTCTTTGCTTTGAGCTCGTGAGACAGCATATCATGTAGGACCACCGAGAAGGAGACCTGCCTCTCTCTGGTTTGGAAGAGGTTAGCTTTTCTACTCAGCCTTGGAGCACAAAGACCCAGCCAATTCCCAAGGACAGTTTCGAAGGTTACTGGTGCAGGTCTCTCTGCGCTTAGCCCACCGTTCAGGTACAGTCTGTAAAGTGCATTCAGGGAAGAGCAAGAAAGTCTCCAACGCCCCGCGTCTTGTGGGGAAGGAACAGCACATTCTCTCCTCAGTGAAGACGTCCTTTCTTGCAGACTGCCAGGCTGGGACTCCTCTTCCGTCTCAGACCACCGAGTTTGGCATAGCGTTGAAATGACACCTTCCCTCAACGCCGTACGCATCTCTTCAAGAACATAAACCCTGTGTGCCCATTCGTTATACCTCACCGCCCTAAGAAACACCGAAGAGCTGTGGCTGGATGGTAGGAAACAGTGGCCGTAGTGTCCTTCGATCAATATCCCGTTCCAAAGGCCCCCCCGTGAAAATCTCTTGCTTTCGAGGGCCTAGGGCATTCCAAGGGCTGCCAAACACAGCTAAAGGAGGCGAAATAAGAGAAGCAGAACTTGCTCCTGAGAAACTCGTACATACACTGAACCCAAAGCATGCCTCTTCGTGGAGACCGAAGGCCTCCCCAGCTCAGATTCTGGGCCCTGGAACACAGTGCTAACCGCTGCCTTCAAGGAGAGGTAGGCAAGGAATGTTTTCAAGTCTCGCCTGCCTCTCAGGGCCTGTTCAGCTTGAGTGGAAAATATCCACAGCCTGCCCGAACGTCCTGCCGAGCAGCGAGTTGTACTGGAGTGTAGCAAACGCTTCCAAGTTGTCTGAGGGGAAAGAGGCCATTGCTGTGGTGTGAACGGCCTTCTCTGCCACTCTTTCGGAGCACAGTGCTCTCTGGGCAGGCAGGATAGTTCCTAGAGCAGAAGCATTTGAACAGACGTCTGCCCTGGTATACTTCCTACATCCGCACATCGAGTGCATCTTTCCTACGCTCCAGGCACCAACACGGTGCACAGAACTCCTCCTGATGGCGAGACAGAAGACGCAACATTTCTTCTAGGGGGCTCGTGAGGGGCGAGGCCTCTTGAGGAGTTGGACCCTCGAATGCCGCTGAAACCACTGAGGTTGATTGCCACGTTATGTTAGCGACACACTGAGAGCATTTCAGGTTCATGGAACCCCGTGCAGTGCGCCACGAGAGAAGAAAACGCAGATGCTGCCTTGACAGGGTTAGATTGAATTGCCTCTGTCCCCCCTCCGAAAACTAACTTTCCCAGAGCCAGCACAGCTTCACGTCCCGAGCAACGTTTTCTGCTGTGTGCCAGGATACATGAAAGGAAACCTGGGGACGCTGGGAGACTCTGAGCTGTACGCGGCTTGCCAAAGCTTCTAGACCCTTCAGGGGTCAGTGTGGCCCTTCTGGAGAGTGACACAGCATGTTTCCTAATGGAAACCTAGTGTTACATTTCGGGGACTTTCTGCACAACCTTCCTCAGCCGCCTAGCTGGATGTCTTTGCCCAGAAGCGGCAGTTGCCAAGGAGTTCTTTCCCAGGAGCTCGTGAGACAGCATACCATGCAGAACCGCAGAGAAGGAGACCAGCCTTTCTCCGGGTTCTCAGAGGTTCGCTTTTCTGCCTTTGAGCCTTTGAACACAGAGATCCAGTCAGCTCCCAATGATACTTTAGAACTGTAGTATTGAAGGTCTCTCTGCCATCAGCCCCCTGCTCAGCTCCCGTCTCCTAGGTGCATTCAGTGAAGTAGCATCCACTCTGCAGCCTCCCGCACCATGTTGTTTAGGAACGGCACATTTCCTCTTCGTAAAGAAATCTTTTCTTGCAGCCTGCCTGCCCCGAGCTCCTATTCCTTTTCCGAAGGCCGAGTTCGGCATAGCCCTGCAATGACCCCTTCCCTCAAGGCCGGACACATCTCTGAAAGACTATACTCCATGAGTCCCCATTCATTACATCTTACCTCCCATGAAACACAAAGGAGTTGCAGCGTGATGGGAGGAAACAACGGCCTCCTTCTCCTTCTCGGAATACCCCGTTGCCCAAGGTTACGGGCCTTGTCCAGAAGCAACAGTTGCCCAGGATTTCTTTGCTTTGAGCTCGTGAGACAGCATATCATGTAGGACCACCGAGAAGGAGACCTGCCTCTCTCTGGTTTGGAAGAGGTTAGCTTTTCTACTCAGCCTTGGAGCACAAAGACCCAGCCAATTCCCAAGGACAGTTTCGAAGGTTACTGGTGCAGGTCTCTCTGCGCTTAGCCCACCGTTCAGGTACAGTCTGTAAAGTGCATTCAGGGAAGAGCAAGAAAGTCTCCAACGCCCCGCGTCTTGTGGGGAAGGAACAGCACATTCTCTCCTCAGTGAAGACGTCCTTTCTTGCAGACTGCCAGGCTGGGACTCCTCTTCCGTCTCAGACCACCGAGTTTGGCATAGCGTTGAAATGACACCTTCCCTCAACGCCGTACGCATCTCTTCAAGAACATAAACCCTGTGTGCCCATTCGTTATACCTCACCGCCCTAAGAAACACCGAAGAGCTGTGGCTGGATGGTAGGAAACAGTGGCCGTAGTGTCCTTCGATCAATATCCCGTTCCAAAGGCCCCCCCGTGAAAATCTCTTGCTTTCGAGGGCCTAGGGCATTCCAAGGGCTGCCAAACACAGCTAAAGGAGGCGAAATAAGAGAAGCAGAACTTGCTCCTGAGAAACTCGTACATACACTGAACCCAAAGCATGCCTCTTCGTGGAGACCGAAGGCCTCCCCAGCTCAGATTCTGGGCCCTGGAACACAGTGCTAACCGCTGCCTTCAAGGAGAGGTAGGCAAGGAATGTTTTCAAGTCTCGCCTGCCTCTCAGGGCCTGTTCAGCTTGAGTGGAAAATATCCACAGCCTGCCCGAACGTCCTGCCGAGCAGCGAGTTGTACTGGAGTGTAGCAAACGCTTCCAAGTTGTCTGAGGGGAAAGAGGCCATTGCTGTGGTGTGAACGGCCTTCTCTGCCACTCTTTTGGAGCACAGTGCTCTCTGGGCAGGCAGCATAGTTCCTAGAGCAGAAGCATTTGAACAGACGTCTGCCCTGGTATACTTCCTACATCCGCACATCGAGTGCATCTTTCCTACGCTCCAGGCACCAACACGGTGCACAGAACTCCTCCTGATGGCGAGACAGAAGACGCAACATTTCTTCTAGGGGGCTCGTGAGGGGCGAGGCCTCTTGAGGAGTTGGACCCTCGAATGCCGCTGAAACCACTGAGGTTGATTGCCACGTTATGTTAGCGACACACTGAGAGCATTTCAGGTTCATGGAACCCCGTGCAGTGCGCCACGAGAGAAGAAAACGCAGATGCTGCCTTGACAGGGTTAGATTGAATTGCCTCTGTCCCCCCTCCGAAAACTAACTTTCCCAGAGCCAGCACAGCTTCACGTCCCGAGCAACGTTTTCTGCTGTGTGCCAGGATACATGAAAGGAAACCTGGGGACGCTGGGAGACTCTGAGCTGTACGCGGCTTGCCAAAGCTTCTAGACCCTTCAGGGGTCAGTGTGGCCCTTCTGGAGAGTGACACAGCATGTTTCCTAATGGAAACCTAGTGTTACATTTCGGGGACTTTCTGCACAACCTTCCTCAGCCGCCTAGCTGGATGTCCATGCCCAGAAGCGGCAGTTGCCAAGGAGTTCTTTCCCAGAAGCTCGTGAGACAGCATACCATGCAGAACCGCAGAGAAGGAGACCAGCCTTTCTCCGGGTTTTCAGAGGTTCGCTTTTCTGCCTTTGAGCCTTTGAACACAGAGATCCAGTCAGCTCCCAATGATACTTTAGAACTGTAGTATTGAAGGTCTCTCTGCCATCAGCCCCCTGCTCAGCTCCCGTCTCCTAGGTGCATTCAGTGAAGTAGCATCCACTCTGCAGCCTCCCGCACCATGTTGTTTAGGAACGGCACATTTCCTCTTCGTAAAGAAATCTTTTCTTGCAGCCTGCCTGCCCCGAGCTCCTATTCCTTTTCCGAAGGCCGAGTTCGGCATAGCCCTGCAATGACCCCTTCCCTCAAGGCCGGACACATCTCTGAAAGACTATACTCCATGGGTCCCCATTCATTACATCTTACCTCCCATGAAACACAAAGGAGTTGTAGCGTGATGGGAGGAAACAACGGCCTCCTTCTCCTTCTCGGAATACCCCGTTGCCCAAGGTTACGGGCCTTGTCCAGAAGCAACAGTTGCCCAGGATTTCTTTGCTTTGAGCTCGTGAGACAGCATATCATGTAGGACCGCCGAGAAGGAGACCTGCCTCTCTCTGGTTTGGAAGAGGTTAGCTTTTCTACTCAGCCTTGGAGCACAAAGACCCAGCCAATTCCCAAGGACAGTTTCGAAGGTTACTGATGCAGGTCTCTCTGCGCTTAGCCCACCGTTCAGCTACAGTCTGTAAAGTGCATTCAGGGAAGAGCAAGAAAGTCTCCAACGCCCCGCGTCTTGTGGGGAAGGAACAGCACATTCTCTCCTCAGTGAAGACGTCCTTTCTTGCAGACTGCCAGGCTGGGACTCCTCTTCCGTCTCAGACCACCGAGTTTGGCATAGCGTTGAAATGACACCTTCCCTCAACGCCGTAGGCATCTCTTCAAGAACATAAACCCTGTGTGCCCATTCGTTATACCTCACCGCCCTAAGAAACACCGAAGAGCTGTGGCTGGATGGTAGGAAACAGTGGCCGTAGTGTCCTTCGATCAATATCCCGTTCCAAAGGCCCCCCGTGAAAATCTCTTGCTTTCGAGGGCCTAGGGCATTCCAAGGGCTGCCAAACACAGCTAAAGGAGGCGAAATAAGAGAAGCAGAACTTGCTCCTGAGAAACTCGTACATACACTGAACCCAAAGCATGCCTCTTCGTGGAGACCGAAGGCCTCCCCAGCTCAGATTCTGGGCCCTGGAACACAGTGCTAACCGCTGCCTTCAAGGAGAGGTAGGCAAGGAATGTTTTCAAGTCTCGCCTGCCTCTCAGGGCCTGTTCAGCTTGAGTGGAAAATATCCACAGCCTGCCCGAACGTCCTGCCGAGCAGCGAGTTGTACTGGAGTGTAGCAAACGCTTCCAAGTTGTCTGAGGGGAAAGAGGCCATTGCTGTGGTGTGAACGGCCTTCTCTGCCACTCTTTCGGAGCACAGTGCTCTCTGGGCAGGCAGGATAGTTCCTAGAGCAGAAGCATTTGAACAGACGTCTGCCCTGGTATACTTCCTACATCCGCACATCGAGTGCATCTTTCCTACGCTCCAGGCACCAACACGGTGCACAGAACTCCTCCTGATGGCGAGACAGAAGACGCAACATTTCTTCTAGGGGGCTCGTGAGGGGCGAGGCCTCTTGAGGAGTTGGACCCTCGAATGCCGCTGAAACCACTGAGGTTGATTGCCACGTTATGTTAGCGACACACTGAGAGCATTTCAGGTTCATGGAACCCCGTGCAGTGCGCCACGAGAGAAGAAAACGCAGATGCTGCCTTGACAGGGTTAGATTGAATTGCCTCTGTCCCCCCTCCGAAAACTAACTTTCCCAGAGCCAGCACAGCTTCACGTCCCGAGCAACGTTTTCTGCTGTGTGCCAGGATACATGAAAGGAAACCTGGGGACGCTGGGAGACTCTGAGCTGTACGCGGCTTGCCAAAGCTTCTAGACCCTTCAGGGGTCAGTGTGGCCCTTCTGGAGAGTGACACAGCATGTTTCCTAATGGAAACCTAGTGTTACATTTCGGGGACTTTCTGCACAACCTTCCTCAGCCGCCTAGCTGGATGTCCTTGCCCAGAAGCGGCAGTTGCCAAGGAGTTCTTTCCCAGGAGCTCGTGAGACAGCATACCATGCAGAACCGCAGAGAAGGAGACCAGCCTTTCTCCGGGTTCTCAGAGGTTCGCTTTTCTGCCTTTGAGCCTTTGAACACAGAGATCCAGTCAGCTCCCAATGATACTTTAGAACTGTAGTATTGAAGGTCTCTCTGCCATCAGCCCCCTGCTCAGCTCCCGTCTCCTAGGTGCATTCAGTGAAGTAGCATCCACTCTGCAGCCTCCCGCACCATGTTGTTTAGGAACGGCACATTTCCTCTTCGTAAAGAAATCTTTTCTTGCAGCCTGCCTGCCCCGAGCTCCTATTCCTTTTCCGAAGGCCGAGTTCGGCATAGCCCTGCAATGACCCCTTCCCTCAAGGCCGGACACATCTCTGAAAGACTATACTCCATGAGTCCCCATTCATTACATCTTACCTCCCATGAAACACAAAGGAGTTGCAGCGTGATGGGAGGAAACAACGGCCTCCTTCTCCTTCTCGGAATACCCCGTTGCCCAAGGTTACGGGCCTTGTCCAGAAGCAACAGTTGCCCAGGATTTCTTTGCTTTGAGCTCGTGAGACAGCATATCATGTAGGACCACCGAGAAGGAGACCTGCCTCTCTCTGGTTTGGAAGAGGTTAGCTTTTCTACTCAGCCTTGGAGCACAAAGACCCAGCCAATTCCCAAGGACAGTTTCGAAGGTTACTGGTGCAGGTCTCTCTGCGCTTAGCCCACCGTTCAGGTACAGTCTGTAAAGTGCATTCAGGGAAGAGCAAGAAAGTCTCCAACGCCCCGCGTCTTGTGGGGAAGGAACAGCACATTCTCTCCTCAGTGAAGACGTCCTTTCTTGCAGACTGCCAGGCTGGGACTCCTCTTCCGTCTCAGACCACCGAGTTTGGCATAGCGTTGAAATGACACCTTCCCTCAACGCCGTACGCATCTCTTCAAGAACATAAACCCTGTGTGCCCATTCGTTATACCTCACCGCCCTAAGAAACACCGAAGAGCTGTGGCTGGATGGTAGGAAACAGTGGCCGTAGTGTCCTTCGATCAATATCCCGTTCCAAAGGCCCCCCCGTGAAAATCTCTTGCTTTCGAGGGCCTAGGGCATTCCAAGGGCTGCCAAACACAGCTAAAGGAGGCGAAATAAGAGAAGCAGAACTTGCTCCTGAGAAACTCGTACATACACTGAACCCAAAGCATGCCTCTTCGTGGAGACCGAAGGCCTCCCCAGCTCAGATTCTGGGCCCTGGAACACAGTGCTAACCGCTGCCTTCAAGGAGAGGTAGGCAAGGAATGTTTTCAAGTCTCGCCTGCCTCTCAGGGCCTGTTCAGCTTGAGTGGAAAATATCCACAGCCTGCCCGAACGTCCTGCCGAGCAGCGAGTTGTACTGGAGTGTAGCAAACGCTTCCAAGTTGTCTGAGGGGAAAGAGGCCATTGCTGTGGTGTGAACGGCCTTCTCTGCCACTCTTTTGGAGCACAGTGCTCTCTGGGCAGGCAGCATAGTTCCTAGAGCAGAAGCATTTGAACAGACGTCTGCCCTGGTATACTTCCTACATCCGCACATCGAGTGCATCTTTCCTACGCTCCAGGCACCAACACGGTGCACAGAACTCCTCCTGATGGCGAGACAGAAGACGCAACATTTCTTCTAGGGGGCTCGTGAGGGGCGAGGCCTCTTGAGGAGTTGGACCCTCGAATGCCGCTGAAACCACTGAGGTTGATTGCCACGTTATGTTAGCGACACACTGAGAGCATTTCAGGTTCATGGAACCCCGTGCAGTGCGCCACGAGAGAAGAAAACGCAGATGCTGCCTTGACAGGGTTAGATTGAATTGCCTCTGTCCCCCCTCCGAAAACTAACTTTCCCAGAGCCAGCACAGCTTCACGTCCCGAGCAACGTTTTCTGCTGTGTGCCAGGATACATGAAAGGAAACCTGGGGACGCTGGGAGACTCTGAGCTGTACGCGGCTTGCCAAAGCTTCTAGACCCTTCAGGGGTCAGTGTGGCCCTTCTGGAGAGTGACACAGCATGTTTCCTAATGGAAACCTAGTGTTACATTTCGGGGACTTTCTGCACAACCTTCCTCAGCCGCCTAGCTGGATGTCCATGCCCAGAAGCGGCAGTTGCCAAGGAGTTCTTTCCCAGAAGCTCGTGAGACAGCATACCATGCAGAACCGCAGAGAAGGAGACCAGCCTTTCTCCGGGTTTTCAGAGGTTCGCTTTTCTGCCTTTGAGCCTTTGAACACAGAGATCCAGTCAGCTCCCAATGATACTTTAGAACTGTAGTATTGAAGGTCTCTCTGCCATCAGCCCCCTGCTCAGCTCCCGTCTCCTAGGTGCATTCAGTGAAGTAGCATCCACTCTGCAGCCTCCCGCACCATGTTGTTTAGGAACGGCACATTTCCTCTTCGTAAAGAAATCTTTTCTTGCAGCCTGCCTGCCCCGAGCTCCTATTCCTTTTCCGAAGGCCGAGTTCGGCATAGCCCTGCAATGACCCCTTCCCTCAAGGCCGGACACATCTCTGAAAGACTATACTCCATGGGTCCCCATTCATTACATCTTACCTCCCATGAAACACAAAGGAGTTGTAGCGTGATGGGAGGAAACAACGGCCTCCTTCTCCTTCTCGGAATACCCCGTTGCCCAAGGTTACGGGCCTTGTCCAGAAGCAACAGTTGCCCAGGATTTCTTTGCTTTGAGCTCGTGAGACAGCATATCATGTAGGACCGCCGAGAAGGAGACCTGCCTCTCTCTGGTTTGGAAGAGGTTAGCTTTTCTACTCAGCCTTGGAGCACAAAGACCCAGCCAATTCCCAAGGACAGTTTCGAAGGTTACTGATGCAGGTCTCTCTGCGCTTAGCCCACCGTTCAGCTACAGTCTGTAAAGTGCATTCAGGGAAGAGCAAGAAAGTCTCCAACGCCCCGCGTCTTGTGGGGAAGGAACAGCACATTCTCTCCTCAGTGAAGACGTCCTTTCTTGCAGACTGCCAGGCTGGGACTCCTCTTCCGTCTCAGACCACCGAGTTTGGCATAGCGTTGAAATGACACCTTCCCTCAACGCCGTAGGCATCTCTTCAAGAACATAAACCCTGTGTGCCCATTCGTTATACCTCACCGCCCTAAGAAACACCGAAGAGCTGTGGCTGGATGGTAGGAAACAGTGGCCGTAGTGTCCTTCGATCAATATCCCGTTCCAAAGGCCCCCCGTGAAAATCTCTTGCTTTCGAGGGCCTAGGGCATTCCAAGGGCTGCCAAACACAGCTAAAGGAGGCGAAATAAGAGAAGCAGAACTTGCTCCTGAGAAACTCGTACATACACTGAACCCAAAGCATGCCTCTTCGTGGAGACCGAAGGCCTCCCCAGCTCAGATTCTGGGCCCTGGAACACAGTGCTAACCGCTGCCTTCAAGGAGAGGTAGGCAAGGAATGTTTTCAAGTCTCGCCTGCCTCTCAGGGCCTGTTCAGCTTGAGTGGAAAATATCCACAGCCTGCCCGAACGTCCTGCCGAGCAGCGAGTTGTACTGGAGTGTAGCAAACGCTTCCAAGTTGTCTGAGGGGAAAGAGGCCATTGCTGTGGTGTGAACGGCCTTCTCTGCCACTCTTTCGGAGCACAGTGCTCTCTGGGCAGGCAGGATAGTTCCTAGAGCAGAAGCATTTGAACAGACGTCTGCCCTGGTATACTTCCTACATCCGCACATCGAGTGCATCTTTCCTACGCTCCAGGCACCAACACGGTGCACAGAACTCCTCCTGATGGCGAGACAGAAGACGCAACATTTCTTCTAGGGGGCTCGTGAGGGGCGAGGCCTCTTGAGGAGTTGGACCCTCGAATGCCGCTGAAACCACTGAGGTTGATTGCCACGTTATGTTAGCGACACACTGAGAGCATTTCAGGTTCATGGAACCCCGTGCAGTGCGCCACGAGAGAAGAAAACGCAGATGCTGCCTTGACAGGGTTAGATTGAATTGCCTCTGTCCCCCCTCCGAAAACTAACTTTCCCAGAGCCAGCACAGCTTCACGTCCCGAGCAACGTTTTCTGCTGTGTGCCAGGATACATGAAAGGAAACCTGGGGACGCTGGGAGACTCTGAGCTGTACGCGGCTTGCCAAAGCTTCTAGACCCTTCAGGGGTCAGTGTGGCCCTTCTGGAGAGTGACACAGCATGTTTCCTAATGGAAACCTAGTGTTACATTTCGGGGACTTTCTGCACAACCTTCCTCAGCCGCCTAGCTGGATGTCCTTGCCCAGAAGCGGCAGTTGCCAAGGAGTTCTTTCCCAGGAGCTCGTGAGACAGCATACCATGCAGAACCGCAGAGAAGGAGACCAGCCTTTCTCCGGGTTCTCAGAGGTTCGCTTTTCTGCCTTTGAGCCTTTGAACACAGAGATCCAGTCAGCTCCCAATGATACTTTAGAACTGTAGTATTGAAGGTCTCTCTGCCATCAGCCCCCTGCTCAGCTCCCGTCTCCTAGGTGCATTCAGTGAAGTAGCATCCACTCTGCAGCCTCCCGCACCATGTTGTTTAGGAACGGCACATTTCCTCTTCGTAAAGAAATCTTTTCTTGCAGCCTGCCTGCCCCGAGCTCCTATTCCTTTTCCGAAGGCCGAGTTCGGCATAGCCCTGCAATGACCCCTTCCCTCAAGGCCGGACACATCTCTGAAAGACTATACTCCATGGGTCCCCATTCATTACATCTTACCTCCCATGAAACACAAAGGAGTTGTAGCGTGATGGGAGGAAACAACGGCCTCCTTCTCCTTCTCGGAATACCCCGTTGCCCAAGGTTACGGGCCTTGTCCAGAAGCAACAGTTGCCCAGGATTTCTTTGCTTTGAGCTCGTGAGACAGCATATCATGTAGGACCGCCGAGAAGGAGACCTGCCTCTCTCTGGTTTGGAAGAGGTTAGCTTTTCTACTCAGCCTTGGAGCACAAAGACCCAGCCAATTCCCAAGGACAGTTTCGAAGGTTACTGGTGCAGGTCTCTCTGCGCTTAGCCCACCGTTCAGCTACAGTCTGTAAAGTGCATTCAGGGAAGAGCAAGAAAGTCTCCAACGCCCCGCGTCTTGTGGGGAAGGAACAGCACATTCTCTCCTCAGTGAAGACGTCCTTTCTTGCAGACTGCCAGGCTGGGACTCCTCTTCCGTCTCAGACCACCGAGTTTGGCATAGCGTTGAAATGACACCTTCCCTCAACGCCGTACGCATCTCTTCAAGAACATAAACCCTGTGTGCCCATTCGTTATACCTCACCGCCCTAAGAAACACCGAAGAGCTGTGGCTGGATGGTAGGAAACAGTGGCCGTAGTGTCCTTCGATCAATATCCCGTTCCAAAGGCCCCCCCGTGAAAATCTCTTGCTTTCGAGGGCCTAGGGCATTCCAAGGGCTGCCAAACACAGCTAAAGGAGGCGAAATAAGAGAAGCAGAACTTGCTCCTGAGAAACTCGTACATACACTGAACCCAAAGCATGCCTCTTCGTGGAGACCGAAGGCCTCCCCAGCTCAGATTCTGGGCCCTGGAACACAGTGCTAACCGCTGCCTTCAAGGAGAGGTAGGCAAGGAATGTTTTCAAGTCTCGCCTGCCTCTCAGGGCCTGTTCAGCTTGAGTGGAAAATATCCACAGCCTGCCCGAACGTCCTGCCGAGCAGCGAGTTGTACTGGAGTGTAGCAAACGCTTCCAAGTTGTCTGAGGGGAAAGAGGCCATTGCTGTGGTGTGAACGGCCTTCTCTGCCACTCTTTCGGAGCACAGTGCTCTCTGGGCAGGCAGGATAGTTCCTAGAGCAGAAGCATTTGAACAGACGTCTGCCCTGGTATACTTCCTACATCCGCACATCGAGTGCATCTTTCCTACGCTCCAGGCACCAACACGGTGCACAGAACTCCTCCTGATGGCGAGACAGAAGACGCAACATTTCTTCTAGGGGGCTCGTGAGGGGCGAGGCCTCTTGAGGAGTTGGACCCTCGAATGCCGCTGAAACCACTGAGGTTGATTGCCACGTTATGTTAGCGACACACTGAGAGCATTTCAGGTTCATGGAACCCCGTGCAGTGCGCCACGAGAGAAGAAAACGCAGATGCTGCCTTGACAGGGTTAGATTGAATTGCCTCTGTCCCCCCTCCGAAAACTAACTTTCCCAGAGCCAGCACAGCTTCACGTCCCGAGCAACGTTTTCTGCTGTGTGCCAGGATACATGAAAGGAAACCTGGGGACGCTGGGAGACTCTGAGCTGTACGCGGCTTGCCAAAGCTTCTAGACCCTTCAGGGGTCAGTGTGGCCCTTCTGGAGAGTGACACAGCATGTTTCCTAATGGAAACCTAGTGTTACATTTCGGGGACTTTCTGCACAACCTTCCTCAGCCGCCTAGCTGGATGTCCTTGCCCAGAAGCGGCAGTTGCCAAGGAGTTCTTTCCCAGGAGCTCGTGAGACAGCATACCATGCAGAACCGCAGAGAAGGAGACCAGCCTTTCTCCGGGTTTTCAGAGGTTCGCTTTTCTGCCTTTGAGCCTTTGAACACAGAGATCCAGTCAGCTCCCAATGATACTTTAGAACTGTAGTATTGAAGGTCTCTCTGCCATCAGCCCCCTGCTCAGCTCCCGTCTCCTAGGTGCATTCAGTGAAGTAGCATCCACTCTGCAGCCTCCCGCACCATGTTGTTTAGGAACGGCACATTTCCTCTTCGTAAAGAAATCTTTTCTTGCAGCCTGCCTGCCCCGAGCTCCTATTCCTTTTCCGAAGGCCGAGTTCGGCATAGCCCTGCAATGACCCCTTCCCTCAAGGCCGGACACATCTCTGAAAGACTATACTCCATGGGTCCCCATTCATTACATCTTACCTCCCATGAAACACAAAGGAGTTGTAGCGTGATGGGAGGAAACAACGGCCTCCTTCTCCTTCTCGGAATACCCCGTTGCCCAAGGTTACGGGCCTTGTCCAGAAGCAACAGTTGCCCAGGATTTCTTTGCTTTGAGCTCGTGAGACAGCATATCATGTAGGACCGCCGAGAAGGAGACCTGCCTCTCTCTGGTTTGGAAGAGGTTAGCTTTTCTACTCAGCCTTGGAGCACAAAGACCCAGCCAATTCCCAAGGACAGTTTCGAAGGTTACTGGTGCAGGTCTCTCTGCGCTTAGCCCACCGTTCAGCTACAGTCTGTAAAGTGCATTCAGGGAAGAGCAAGAAAGTCTCCAACGCCCCGCGTCTTGTGGGGAAGGAACAGCACATTCTCTCCTCAGTGAAGACGTCCTTTCTTGCAGACTGCCAGGCTGGGACTCCTCTTCCGTCTCAGACCACCGAGTTTGGCATAGCGTTGAAATGACCCCTTCCCTCAACGCCGTACGCATCTCTTCAAGAACATAAACCCTG
This sequence comes from Balaenoptera borealis, assembly GCF_965194805.1. Taxonomy (NCBI): domain Eukaryota; kingdom Metazoa; phylum Chordata; class Mammalia; order Artiodactyla; family Balaenopteridae; genus Balaenoptera; species Balaenoptera borealis. The sequence goes on along the minus strand of NW_028122517.1, from coordinate 64,738 downwards.
TGTGCCCATTCGTTATACCTCACCGCCCTAAGAAACACCGAAGAGCTGTGGCTGGATGGTAGGAAACAGTGGCCGTAGTGTCCTTCGATCAATATCCCGTTCCAAAGGCCCCCCCGTGAAAATCTCTTGCTTTCGAGGGCCTAGGGCATTCCAAGGGCTGCCAAACACAGCTAAAGGAGGCGAAATAAGAGAAGCAGAACTTGCTCCTGAGAAACTCGTACATACACTGAACCCAAAGCATGCCTCTTCGTGGAGACCGAAGGCCTCCCCAGCTCAGATTCTGGGCCCTGGAACACAGTGCTAACCGCTGCCTTCAAGGAGAGGTAGGCAAGGAATGTTTTCAAGTCTCGCCTGCCTCTCAGGGCCTGTTCAGCTTGAGTGGAAAATATCCACAGCCTGCCCGAACGTCCTGCCGAGCAGCGAGTTGTACTGGAGTGTAGCAAACGCTTCCAAGTTGTCTGAGGGGAAAGAGGCCATTGCTGTGGTGTGAACGGCCTTCTCTGCCACTCTTTCGGAGCACAGTGCTCTCTGGGCAGGCAGGATAGTTCCTAGAGCAGAAGCATTTGAACAGACGTCTGCCCTGGTATACTTCCTACATCCGCACATCGAGTGCATCTTTCCTACGCTCCAGGCACCAACACGGTGCACAGAACTCCTCCTGATGGCGAGACAGAAGACGCAACATTTCTTCTAGGGGGCTCGTGAGGGGCGAGGCCTCTTGAGGAGTTGGACCCTCGAATGCCGCTGAAACCACTGAGGTTGATTGCCACGTTATGTTAGCGACACACTGAGAGCATTTCAGGTTCATGGAACCCCGTGCAGTGCGCCACGAGAGAAGAAAACGCAGATGCTGCCTTGACAGGGTTAGATTGAATTGCCTCTGTCCCCCCTCCGAAAACTAACTTTCCCAGAGCCAGCACAGCTTCACGTCCCGAGCAACGTTTTCTGCTGTGTGCCAGGATACATGAAAGGAAACCTGGGGACGCTGGGAGACTCTGAGCTGTACGCGGCTTGCCAAAGCTTCTAGACCCTTCAGGGGTCAGTGTGGCCCTTCTGGAGAGTGACACAGCATGTTTCCTAATGGAAACCTAGTGTTACATTTCGGGGACTTTCTGCACAACCTTCCTCAGCCGCCTAGCTGGATGTCCTTGCCCAGAAGTGGCAGTTGCCAAGGAGTTCTTTCCCAGGAGCTCGTGAGACAGCATACCATGCAGAACCGCAGAGAAGGAGACCAGCCTTTCTCCGGGTTTTCAGAGGTTCGCTTTTCTGCCTTTGAGCCTTTGAACACAGAGATCCAGTCAGCTCCCAATGATACTTTAGAACTGTAGTATTGAAGGTCTCTCTGCCATCAGCCCCCTGCTCAGCTCCCGTCTCCTAGGTGCATTCAGTGAAGTAGCATCCACTCTGCAGCCTCCCGCACCATGTTGTTTAGGAACGGCACATTTCCTCTTCGTAAAGAAATCTTTTCTTGCAGCCTGCCTGGCCCGAGCTCCTATTCCTTTTCCGAAGGCCGAGTTCGGCATAGCCCTGCAATGACCCCTTCCCTCAAGGCCGGACACATCTCTGAAAGACTATACTCCATGGGTCCCCATTCATTACATCTTACCTCCCATGAAACACAAAGGAGTTGTAGCGTGATGGGAGGAAACAACGGCCTCCTTCTCCTTCTCGGAATACCCCGTTGCCCAAGGTTACGGGCCTTGTCCAGAAGCAACAGTTGCCCAGGATTTCTTTGCTTTGAGCTCGTGAGACAGCATATCATGTAGGACCGCCGAGAAGGAGACCTGCCTCTCTCTGGTTTGGAAGAGGTTAGCTTTTCTACTCAGCCTTGGAGCACAAAGACCCAGCCAATTCCCAAGGACAGTTTCGAAGGTTACTGGTGCAGGTCTCTCTGCGCTTAGCCCACCGTTCAGCTACAGTCTGTAAAGTGCATTCAGGGAAGAGCAAGAAAGTCTCCAACGCCCCGCGTCTTGTGGGGAAGGAACAGCACATTCTCTCCTCAGTGAAGACGTCCTTTCTTGCAGACTGCCAGGCTGGGACTCCTCTTCCGTCTCAGACCACCGAGTTTGGCATAGCGTTGAAATGACCCCTTCCCTCAACGCCGTACGCATCTCTTCAAGAACATAAACCCTGTGTGCCCATTCGTTATACCTCACCGCCCTAAGAAACACCGAAGAGCTGTGGCTGGATGGTAGGAAACAGTGGCCGTAGTGTCCTTCGATCAATATCCCGTTCCAAAGGCCCCCCCGTGAAAATCTCTTGCTTTCGAGGGCCTAGGGCATTCCAAGGGCTGCCAAACACAGCTAAAGGAGGCGAAATAAGAGAAGCAGAACTTGCTCCTGAGAAACTCGTACATACACTGAACCCAAAGCATGCCTCTTCGTGGAGACCGAAGGCCTCCCCAGCTCAGATTCTGGGCCCTGGAACACAGTGCTAACCGCTGCCTTCAAGGAGAGGTAGGCAAGGAATGTTTTCAAGTCTCGCCTGCCTCTCAGGGCCTGTTCAGCTTGAGTGGAAAATATCCACAGCCTGCCCGAACGTCCTGCCGAGCAGCGAGTTGTACTGGAGTGTAGCAAACGCTTCCAAGTTGTCTGAGGGGAAAGAGGCCATTGCTGTGGTGTGAACGGCCTTCTCTGCCACTCTTTTGGAGCACAATGCTCTCTGGGCAGGCAGCATAGTTCCTAGAGCAGAAGCATTTGAACAGACGTCTGACCTGGTATACTTCCTACATCCGCACATCGAGTGCATCTTTCCTACGCTCCAGGCACCAACACGGTGCACAGAACTCCTCCTGATGGCGAGACAGAAGACGCAACATTTCTTCTAGGGGGCTCGTGAGGGGCGAGGCCTCTTGAGGAGTTGGACCCTCGAATGCCGCTGAAACCACTGAGGTTGATTGCCACGTTATGTTAGCGACACACTGAGAGCATTTCAGGTTCATGGAACCCCGTGCAGTGCGCCACGAGAGAAGAAAACGCAGATGCTGCCTTGACAGGGTTAGATTGAATTGCCTCTGTCCCCCCTCCGAAAACTAACTTTCCCAGAGCCAGCACAGCTTCACGTCCCGAGCAACGTTTTCTGCTGTGTGCCAGGATACATGAAAGGAAACCTGGGGACGCTGGGAGACTCTGAGCTGTACGCGGCTTGCCAAAGCTTCTAGACCCTTCAGGGGTCAGTGTGGCCCTTCTGGAGAGTGACACAGCATGTTTCCTAATGGAAACCTAGTGTTACATTTCGGGGACTTTCTGCACAACCTTCCTCAGCCGCCTAGCTGGATGTCCTTGCCCAGAAGCGGCAGTTGCCAAGGAGTTCTTTCCCAGGAGCTCGTGAGACAGCATACCATGCAGAACCGCAGAGAAGGAGACCAGCCTTTCTCCGGGTTCTCAGAGGTTCGCTTTTCTGCCTTTGAGCCTTTGAACACAGAGATCCAGTCAGCTCCCAATGATACTTTAGAACTGTAGTATTGAAGGTCTCTCTGCCATCAGCCCCCTGCTCAGCTCCCGTCTCCTAGGTGCATTCAGTGAAGTAGCATCCACTCTGCAGCCTCCCGCACCATGTTGTTTAGGAACGGCACATTTCCTCTTCGTAAAGAAATCTTTTCTTGCAGCCTGCCTGGCCCGAGCTCCTATTCCTTTTCTGAAGGCCGAGTTCGGCATAGCCCTGCAATGACCCCTTCCCTCAAGGCCGGACACATCTCTGAAAGACTATACTCCATGAGTCCCCATTCATTACATCTTACCTCCCATGAAACACAAAGGAGTTGCAGCGTGATGGGAGGAAACAACGGCCTCCTTCTCCTTCTCGGAATACCCCGTTGCCCAAGGTTACGGGCCTTGTCCAGAAGCAACAGTTGCCCAGGATTTCTTTGCTTTGAGCTCGTGAGACAGCATATCATGTAGGACCACCGAGAAGGAGACCTGCCTCTCTCTGGTTTGGAAGAGGTTAGCTTTTCTACTCAGCCTTGGAGCACAAAGACCCAGCCAATTCCCAAGGACAGTTTCGAAGGTTACTGGTGCAGGTCTCTCTGCGCTTAGCCCACCGTTCAGGTACAGTCTGTAAAGTGCATTCAGGGAAGAGCAAGAAAGTCTCCAACGCCCCGCGTCTTGTGGGGAAGGAACAGCACATTCTCTCCTCAGTGAAGACGTCCTTTCTTGCAGACTGCCAGGCTGGGACTCCTCTTCCGTCTCAGAACAACGAGTTTGGCATAGCGTTGAAATGACCCCTTCCCTCAACGCCGTACGCATCTCTTCAAGAACATAAACCCTGTGTGCCCATTCGTTATACCTCACCGCCCTAAGAAACACCGAAGAGCTGTGGCTGGATGGTAGGAAACAGTGGCCGTAGTGTCCTTCGATCAATATCCCGTTCCAAAGGCCCCCCGTGAAAATCTCTTGCTTTCGAGGGCCTAGGGCATACCAAGGGCTGCCAAACACAGCTAAAGGAGGCGAAATAAGAGAAGCAGAACTTGCTCCTGAGAAACTCGTACATACACTGAACCCAAAGCATGCCTCTTCGTGGAGACCGAAGGCCTCCCCAGCTCAGATTCTGGGCCCTGGAACACAGTGCTAACCGCTGCCTTCAAGGAGAGGTAGGCAAGGAATGTTTTCAAGTCTCGCCTGCCTCTCAGGGCCTGTTCAGCTTGAGTGGAAAATATCCACAGCCTGCCCGAACGTCCTGCCGAGCAGCGAGTTGTACTGGAGTGTAGCAAACGCTTCCAAGTTGTCTGAGGGGAAAGAGGCCATTGCTGTGGTGTGAACGGCCTTCTCTGCCACTCTTTCGGAGCACAGTGCTCTCTGGGCAGGCAGGATAGTTCCTAGAGCAGAAGCATTTGAACAGACGTCTGCCCTGGTATACTTCCTACATCCGCACATCGAGTGCATCTTTCCTACGCTCCAGGCACCAACACGGTGCACAGAACTCCTCCTGATGGCGAGACAGAAGACGCAACATTTCTTCTAGGGGGCTCGTGAGGGGCGAGGCCTCTTGAGGAGTTGGACCCTCGAATGCCGCTGAAACCACTGAGGTTGATTGCCACGTTATGTTAGCGACACACTGAGAGCATTTCAGGTTCATGGAACCCCGTGCAGTGCGCCACGAGAGAAGAAAACGCAGATGCTGCCTTGACAGGGTTAGATTGAATTGCCTCTGTCCCCCCTCCGAAAACTAACTTTCCCAGAGCCAGCACAGCTTCACGTCCCGAGCAACGTTTTCTGCTGTGTGCCAGGATACATGAAAGGAAACCTGGGGACGCTGGGAGACTCTGAGCTGTACGCGGCTTGCCAAAGCTTCTAGACCCTTCAGGGGTCAGTGTGGCCCTTCTGGAGAGTGACACAGCATGTTTCCTAATGGAAACCTAGTGTTACATTTCGGGGACTTTCTGCACAACCTTCCTCAGCCGCCTAGCTGGATGTCCTTGCCCAGAAGCGGCAGTTGCCAAGGAGTTCTTTCCCAGGAGCTCGTGAGACAGCATACCATGCAGAACCGCAGAGAAGGAGACCAGCCTTTCTCCGGGTTCTCAGAGGTTCGCTTTTCTGCCTTTGAGCCTTTGAACACAGAGATCCAGTCAGCTCCCAATGATACTTTAGAACTGTAGTATTGAAGGTCTCTCTGCCATCAGCCCCCTGCTCAGCTCCCGTCTCCTAGGTGCATTCAGTGAAGTAGCATCCACTCTGCAGCCTCCCGCACCATGTTGTTTAGGAACGGCACATTTCCTCTTCGTAAAGAAATCTTTTCTTGCAGCCTGCCTGGCCCGAGCTCCTATTCCTTTTCTGAAGGCCGAGTTCGGCATAGCCCTGCAATGACCCCTTCCCTCAAGGCCGGACACATCTCTGAAAGACTATACTCCATGAGTCCCCATTCATTACATCTTACCTCCCATGAAACACAAAGGAGTTGCAGCGTGATGGGAGGAAACAACGGCCTCCTTCTCCTTCTCGGAATACCCCGTTGCCCAAGGTTACAGGCCTTGTCCAGAAGCAACAGTTGCCCAGGATTTCTTTGCTTTGAGCTCGTGAGACAGCATATCATGTAGGACCACCGAGAAGGAGACCTGCCTCTCTCTGGTTTGGAAGAGGTTAGCTTTTCTACTCAGCCTTGGAGCACAAAGACCCAGCCAATTCCCAAGGACAGTTTCGAAGGTTACTGGTGCAGGTCTCTCTGCGCTTAGCCCACCGTTCAGGTACAGTCTGTAAAGTGCATTCAGGGAAGAGCAAGAAAGTCTCCAACGCCCCGCGTCTTGTGGGGAAGGAACAGCACATTCTCTCCTCAGTGAAGACGTCCTTTCTTGCAGACTGCCAGGCTGGGACTCCTCTTCCGTCTCAGAACAACGAGTTTGGCATAGCGTTGAAATGACCCCTTCCCTCAACGCCGTACGCATCTCTTCAAGAACATAAACCCTGTGTGCCCATTCGTTATACCTCACCGCCCTAAGAAACACCGAAGAGCTGTGGCTGGATGGTAGGAAACAGTGGCCGTAGTGTCCTTCGATCAATATCCCGTTCCAAAGGCCCCCCGTGAAAATCTCTTGCTTTCGAGGGCCTAGGGCATACCAAGGGCTGCCAAACACAGCTAAAGGAGGCGAAATAAGAGAAGCAGAACTTGCTCCTGAGAAACTCGTACATACACTGAACCCAAAGCATGCCTCTTCGTGGAGACCGAAGGCCTCCCCAGCTCAGATTCTGGGCCCTGGAACACAGTGCTAACCGCTGCCTTCAAGGAGAGGTAGGCAAGGAATGTTTTCAAGTCTCGCCTGCCTCTCAGGGCCTGTTCAGCTTGAGTGGAAAATATCCACAGCCTGCCCGAACGTCCTGCCGAGCAGCGAGTTGTACTGGAGTGTAGCAAACGCTTCCAAGTTGTCTGAGGGGAAAGAGGCCATTGCTGTGGTGTGAACGGCCTTCTCTGCCACTCTTTCGGAGCACAGTGCTCTCTGGGCAGGCAGGATAGTTCCTAGAGCAGAAGCATTTGAACAGACGTCTGCCCTGGTATACTTCCTACATCCGCACATCGAGTGCATCTTTCCTACGCTCCAGGCACCAACACGGTGCACAGAACTCCTCCTGATGGCGAGACAGAAGACGCAACATTTCTTCTAGGGGGCTCGTGAGGGGCGAGGCCTCTTGAGGAGTTGGACCCTCGAATGCCGCTGAAACCACTGAGGTTGATTGCCACGTTATGTTAGCGACACACTGAGAGCATTTCAGGTTCATGGAACCCCGTGCAGTGCGCCACGAGAGAAGAAAACGCAGATGCTGCCTTGACAGGGTTAGATTGAATTGCCTCTGTCCCCCCTCCGAAAACTAACTTTCCCAGAGCCAGCACAGCTTCACGTCCCGAGCAACGTTTTCTGCTGTGTGCCAGGATACATGAAAGGAAACCTGGGGACGCTGGGAGACTCTGAGCTGTACGCGGCTTGCCAAAGCTTCTAGACCCTTCAGGGGTCAGTGTGGCCCTTCTGGAGAGTGACACAGCATGTTTCCTAATGGAAACCTAGTGTTACATTTCGGGGACTTTCTGCACAACCTTCCTCAGCCGCCTAGCTGGATGTCCTTGCCCAGAAGCGGCAGTTGCCAAGGAGTTCTTTCCCAGGAGCTCGTGAGACAGCATACCATGCAGAACCGCAGAGAAGGAGACCAGCCTTTCTCCGGGTTCTCAGAGGTTCGCTTTTCTGCCTTTGAGCCTTTGAACACAGAGATCCAGTCAGCTCCCAATGATACTTTAGAACTGTAGTATTGAAGGTCTCTCTGCCATCAGCCCCCTGCTCAGCTCCCGTCTCCTAGGTGCATTCAGTGAAGTAGCATCCACTCTGCAGCCTCCCGCACCATGTTGTTTAGGAACGGCACATTTCCTCTTCGTAAAGAAATCTTTTCTTGCAGCCTGCCTGCCCCGAGCTCCTATTCCTTTTCCGAAGGCCGAGTTCGGCATAGCCCTGCAATGACCCCTTCCCTCAAGGCCGGACACATCTCTGAAAGACTATACTCCATGAGTCCCCATTCATTACATCTTACCTCCCATGAAACACAAAGGAGTTGTAGCGTGATGGGAGGAAACAACGGCCTCCTTCTCCTTCTCGGAATACCCCGTTGCCCAAGGTTACGGGCCTTGTCCAGAAGCAACAGTTGCCCAGGATTTCTTTGCTTTGAGCTCGTGAGACAGCATATCATGTAGGACCGCCGAGAAGGAGACCTGCCTCTCTCTGGTTTGGAAGAGGTTAGCTTTTCTACTCAGCCTTGGAGCACAAAGACCCAGCCAATTCCCAAGGACAGTTTCGAAGGTTACTGGTGCAGGTCTCTCTGCGCTTAGCCCACCGTTCAGCTACAGTCTGTAAAGTGCATTCAGGGAAGAGCAAGAAAGTCTCCAACGCCCCGCGTCTTGTGGGGAAGGAACAGCACATTCTCTCCTCAGTGAAGACGTCCTTTCTTGCAGACTGCCAGGCTGGGACTCCTCTTCCGTCTCAGACCACCGAGTTTGGCATAGCGTTGAAATGACACCTTCCCTCAACGCCGTACGCATCTCTTCAAGAACATAAACCCTGTGTGCCCATTCGTTATACCTCACCGCCCTAAGAAACACCGAAGAGCTGTGGCTGGATGGTAGGAAACAGTGGCCGTAGTGTCCTTCGATCAATATCCCGTTCCAAAGGCCCCCCCGTGAAAATCTCTTGCTTTCGAGGGCCTAGGGCATTCCAAGGGCTGCCAAACACAGCTAAAGGAGGCGAAATAAGAGAAGCAGAACTTGCTCCTGAGAAACTCGTACATACACTGAACCCAAAGCATGCCTCTTCGTGGAGACCGAAGGCCTCCCCAGCTCAGATTCTGGGCCCTGGAACACAGTGCTAACCGCTGCCTTCAAGGAGAGGTAGGCAAGGAATGTTTTCAAGTCTCGCCTGCCTCTCAGGGCCTGTTCAGCTTGAGTGGAAAATATCCACAGCCTGCCCGAACGTCCTGCCGAGCAGCGAGTTGTACTGGAGTGTAGCAAACGCTTCCAAGTTGTCTGAGGGGAAAGAGGCCATTGCTGTGGTGTGAACGGCCTTCTCTGCCACTCTTTCGGAGCACAGTGCTCTCTGGGCAGGCAGGATAGTTCCTAGAGCAGAAGCATTTGAACAGACGTCTGCCCTGGTATACTTCCTACATCCGCACATCGAGTGCATCTTTCCTACGCTCCAGGCACCAACACGGTGCACAGAACTCCTCCTGATGGCGAGACAGAAGACGCAACATTTCTTCTAGGGGGCTCGTGAGGGGCGAGGCCTCTTGAGGAGTTGGACCCTCGAATGCCGCTGAAACCACTGAGGTTGATTGCCACGTTATGTTAGCGACACACTGAGAGCATTTCAGGTTCATGGAACCCCGTGCAGTGCGCCACGAGAGAAGAAAACGCAGATGCTGCCTTGACAGGGTTAGATTGAATTGCCTCTGTCCCCCCTCCGAAAACTAACTTTCCCAGAGCCAGCACAGCTTCACGTCCCGAGCAACGTTTTCTGCTGTGTGCCAGGATACATGAAAGGAAACCTGGGGACGCTGGGAGACTCTGAGCTGTACGCGGCTTGCCAAAGCTTCTAGACCCTTCAGGGGTCAGTGTGGCCCTTCTGGAGAGTGACACAGCATGTTTCCTAATGGAAACCTAGTGTTACATTTCGGGGACTTTCTGCACAACCTTCCTCAGCCGCCTAGCTGGATGTCCTTGCCCAGAAGCGGCAGTTGCCAAGGAGTTCTTTCCCAGGAGCTCGTGAGACAGCATACCATGCAGAACCGCAGAGAAGGAGACCAGCCTTTCTCCGGGTTCTCAGAGGTTCGCTTTTCTGCCTTTGAGCCTTTGAACACAGAGATCCAGTCAGCTCCCAATGATACTTTAGAACTGTAGTATTGAAGGTCTCTCTGCCATCAGCCCCCTGCTCAGCTCCCGTCTCCTAGGTGCATTCAGTGAAGTAGCATCCACTCTGCAGCCTCCCGCACCATGTTGTTTAGGAACGGCACATTTCCTCTTCGTAAAGAAATCTTTTCTTGCAGCCTGCCTGCCCCGAGCTCCTATTCCTTTTCCGAAGGCCGAGTTCGGCATAGCCCTGCAATGACCCCTTCCCTCAAGGCCGGACACATCTCTGAAAGACTATACTCCATGAGTCCCCATTCATTACAACTTACCTCCCATGAAACACAAAGGAGTTGCAGCGTGATGGGAGGAAACAACGGCCTCCTTCTCCTTCTCGGAATACCCCGTTGCCCAAGGTTACGGGCCTTGTCCAGAAGCAACAGTTGCCCAGGATTTCTTTGCTTTGAGCTCGTGAGACAGCATATCATGTAGGACCACCGAGAAGGAGACCTGCCTCTCTCTGGTTTGGAAGAGGTTAGCTTTTCTACTCAGCCTTGGAGCACAAAGACCCAGCCAATTCCCAAGGACAGTTTCGAAGGTTACTGGTGCAGGTCTCTCTGCGCTTAGCCCACCGTTCAGGTACAGTCTGTAAAGTGCATTCAGGGAAGAGCAAGAAAGTCTCCAACGCCCCGCGTCTTGTGGGGAAGGAACAGCACATTCTCTCCTCAGTGAAGACGTCCTTTCTTGCAGACTGCCAGGCTGGGACTCCTCTTCCGTCTCAGAACACCGAGTTTGGCATAGCGTTGAAATGACCCCTTCCCTCAACGCCGTACGCATCTCTTCAAGAACATAAACCCTGTGTGCCCATTCGTTATACCTCACCGCCCTAAGAAACACCGAAGAGCTGTGGCTGGATGGTAGGAAACAGTGGCCGTAGTGTCCTTCGATCAATATCCCGTTCCAAAGGCCCCCCGTGAAAATCTCTTGCTTTCGAGGGCCTAGGGCATACCAAGGGCTGCCAAACACAGCTAAAGGAGGCGAAATAAGAGAAGCAGAACTTGCTCCTGAGAAACTCGTACATACACTGAACCCAAAGCATGCCTCTTCGTGGAGACCGAAGGCCTCCCCAGCTCAGATTCTGGGCCCTGGAACACAGTGCTAACCGCTGCCTTCAAGGAGAGGTAGGCAAGGAATGTTTTCAAGTCTCGCCTGCCTCTCAGGGCCTGTTCAGCTTGAGTGGAAAATATCCACAGCCTGCCCGAACGTCCTGCCGAGCAGCGAGTTGTACTGGAGTGTAGCAAACGCTTCCAAGTTGTCTGAGGGGAAAGAGGCCATTGCTGTGGTGTGAACGGCCTTCTCTGCCACTCTTTCGGAGCACAGTGCTCTCTGGGCAGGCAGGATAGTTCCTAGAGCAGAAGCATTTGAACAGACGTCTGCCCTGGTATACTTCCTACATCCGCACATCGAGTGCATCTTTCCTACGCTCCAGGCACCAACACGGTGCACAGAACTCCTCCTGATGGCGAGACAGAAGACGCAACATTTCTTCTAGGGGGCTCGTGAGGGGCGAGGCCTCTTGAGGAGTTGGACCCTCGAATGCCGCTGAAACCACTGAGGTTGATTGCCACGTTATGTTAGCGACACACTGAGAGCATTTCAGGTTCATGGAACCCCGTGCAGTGCGCCACGAGAGAAGAAAACGCAGATGCTGCCTTGACAGGGTTAGATTGAATTGCCTCTGTCCCCCCTCCGAAAACTAACTTTCCCAGAGCCAGCACAGCTTCACGTCCCGAGCAACGTTTTCTGCTGTGTGCCAGGATACATGAAAGGAAACCTGGGGACGCTGGGAGACTCTGAGCTGTACGCGGCTTGCCAAAGCTTCTAGACCCTTCAGGGGTCAGTGTGGCCCTTCTGGAGAGTGACACAGCATGTTTCCTAATGGAAACCTAGTGTTACATTTCGGGGACTTTCTGCACAACCTTCCTCAGCCGCCTAGCTGGATGTCCTTGCCCAGAAGCGGCAGTTGCCAAGGAGTTCTTTCCCAGGAGCTCGTGAGACAGCATACCATGCAGAACCGCAGAGAAGGAGACCAGCCTTTCTCCGGGTTCTCAGAGGTTCGCTTTTCTGCCTTTGAGCCTTTGAACACAGAGATCCAGTCAGCTCCCAATGATACTTTAGAACTGTAGTATTGAAGGTCTCTCTGCCATCAGCCCCCTGCTCAGCTCCCGTCTCCTAGGTGCATTCAGTGAAGTAGCATCCACTCTGCAGCCTCCCGCACCATGTTGTTTAGGAACGGCACATTTCCTCTTCGTAAAGAAATCTTTTCTTGCAGCCTGCCTGCCCCGAGCTCCTATTCCTTTTCCGAAGGCCGAGTTCGGCATAGCCCTGCAATGACCCCTTCCCTCAAGGCCGGACACATCTCTGAAAGACTATACTCCATGGGTCCCCATTCATTACATCTTACCTCCCATGAAACACAAAGGAGTTGTAGCGTGATGGGAGGAAACAACGGCCTCCTTCTCCTTCTCGGAATACCCCGTTGCCCAAGGTTACGGGCCTTGTCCAGAAGCAACAGTTGCCCAGGATTTCTTTGCTTTGAGCTCGTGAGACAGCATATCATGTAGGACCGCCGAGAAGGAGACCTGCCTCTCTCTGGTTTGGAAGAGGTTAGCTTTTCTACTCAGCCTTGGAGCACAAAGACCCAGCCAATTCCCAAGGACAGTTTCGAAGGTTACTGGTGCAGGTCTCTCTGCGCTTAGCCCACCGTTCAGCTACAGTCTGTAAAGTGCATTCAGGGAAGAGCAAGAAAGTCTCCAACGCCCCGCGTCTTGTGGGGAAGGAACAGCACATTCTCTCCTCAGTGAAGACGTCCTTTCTTGCAGACTGCCAGGCTGGGACTCCTCTTCCGTCTCAGACCACCGAGTTTGGCATAGCGTTGAAATGACACCTTCCCTCAACGCCGTACGCATCTCTTCAAGAACATAAACCCTGTGTGCCCATTCGTTATACCTCACCGCCCTAAGAAACACCGAAGAGCTGTGGCTGGATGGTAGGAAACAGTGGCCGTAGTGTCCTTCGATCAATATCCCGTTCCAAAGGCCCCCCCGTGAAAATCTCTTGCTTTCGAGGGCCTAGGGCATTCCAAGGGCTGCCAAACACAGCTAAAGGAGGCGAAATAAGAGAAGCAGAACTTGCTCCTGAGAAACTCGTACATACACTGAACCCAAAGCATGCCTCTTCGTGGAGACCGAAGGCCTCCCCAGCTCAGATTCTGGGCCCTGGAACACAGTGCTAACCGCTGCCTTCAAGGAGAGGTAGGCAAGGAATGTTTTCAAGTCTCGCCTGCCTCTCAGGGCCTGTTCAGCTTGAGTGGAAAATATCCACAGCCTGCCCGAACGTCCTGCCGAGCAGCGAGTTGTACTGGAGTGTAGCAAACGCTTCCAAGTTGTCTGAGGGGAAAGAGGCCATTGCTGTGGTGTGAACGGCCTTCTCTGCCACTCTTTCGGAGCACAATGCTCTCTGGGCAGGCAGCATAGTTCCTAGAGCCGAAGCATTTGAACAGACGTCTGCCCTGGTATACTTCCTACATCCGCACATCGAGTGCATCTTTCCTACGCTCCAGGCACCAACACGGTGCACAGAACTCCTCCTGATGGCGAGACAGAAGACGCAACATTTCTTCTAGGGGGCTCGTGAGGGGCGAGGCCTCTTGAGGAGTTGGACCCTCGAATGCCGCTGAAACCACTGAGGTTGATTGCCACGTTATGTTAGCGACACACTGAGAGCATTTCAGGTTCATGGAACCCCGTGCAGTGCGCCACGAGAGAAGAAAACGCAGATGCTGCCTTGACAGGGTTAGATTGAATTGCCTCTGTCCCCCCTCCGAAAACTAACTTTCCCAGAGCCAGCACAGCTTCACGTCCCGAGCAACGTTTTCTGCTGTGTGCCAGGATACATGAAAGGAAACCTGGGGACGCTGGGAGACTCTGAGCTGTACGCGGCTTGCCAAAGCTTCTAGACCCTTCAGGGGTCAGTGTGGCCCTTCTGGAGAGTGACACAGCATGTTTCCTAATGGAAACCTAGTGTTACATTTCGGGGACTTTCTGCACAACCTTCCTCAGCCGCCTAGCTGGATGTCCATGCCCAGAAGCGGCAGTTGCCAAGGAGTTCTTTCCCAGAAGCTCGTGAGACAGCATACCATGCAGAACCGCAGAGAAGGAGACCAGCCTTTCTCCGGGTTTTCAGAGGTTCGCTTTTCTGCCTTTGAGCCTTTGAACACAGAGATCCAGTCAGCTCCCAATGATACTTTAGAACTGTAGTATTGAAGGTCTCTCTGCCATCAGCCCCCTGCTCAGCTCCCGTCTCCTAGGTGCATTCAGTGAAGTAGCATCCACTCTGCAGCCTCCCGCACCATGTTGTTTAGGAACGGCACATTTCCTCTTCGTAAAGAAATCTTTTCTTGCAGCCTGCCTGGCCCGAGCTCCTATTCCTTTTCTGAAGGCCGAGTTCGGCATAGCCCTGCAATGACCCCTTCCCTCAAGGCCGGACACATCTCTGAAAGACTATACTCCATGGGTCCCCATTCATTACATCTTACCTCCCATGAAACACAAAGGAGTTGTAGCGTGATGGGAGGAAACAACGGCCTCCTTCTCCTTCTCGGAATACCCCGTTGCCCAAGGTTACGGGCCTTGTCCAGAAGCAACAGTTGCCCAGGATTTCTTTGCTTTGAGCTCGTGAGACAGCATATCATGTAGGACCGCCGAGAAGGAGACCTGCCTCTCTCTGGTTTGGAAGAGGTTAGCTTTTCTACTCAGCCTTGGAGCACAAAGACCCAGCCAATTCCCAAGGACAGTTTCGAAGGTTACTGATGCAGGTCTCTCTGCGCTTAGCCCACCGTTCAGCTACAGTCTGTAAAGTGCATTCAGGGAAGAGCAAGAAAGTCTCCAACGCCCCGCGTCTTGTGGGGAAGGAACAGCACATTCTCTCCTCAGTGAAGACGTCCTTTCTTGCAGACTGCCAGGCTGGGACTCCTCTTCCGTCTCAGACCACCGAGTTTGGCATAGCGTTGAAATGACACCTTCCCTCAACGCCGTACGCATCTCTTCAAGAACATAAACCCTGTGTGCCCATTCGTTATACCTCACCGCCCTAAGAAACACCGAAGAGCTGTGGCTGGATGGTAGGAAACAGTGGCCGTAGTGTCCTTCGATCAATATCCCGTTCCAAAGGCCCCCCGTGAAAATCTCTTGCTTTCGAGGGCCTAGGGCATTCCAAGGGCTGCCAAACACAGCTAAAGGAGGCGAAATAAGAGAAGCAGAACTTGCTCCTGAGAAACTCGTACATACACTGAACCCAAAGCATGCCTCTTCGTGGAGACCGAAGGCCTCCCCAGCTCAGATTCTGGGCCCTGGAACACAGTGCTAACCGCTGCCTTCAAGGAGAGGTAGGCAAGGAATGTTTTCAAGTCTCGCCTGCCTCTCAGGGCCTGTTCAGCTTGAGTGGAAAATATCCACAGCCTGCCCGAACGTCCTGCCGAGCAGCGAGTTGTACTGGAGTGTAGCAAACGCTTCCAAGTTGTCTGAGGGGAAAGAGGCCATTGCTGTGGTGTGAACGGCCTTCTCTGCCACTCTTTTGGAGCACAATGCTCTCTGGCAGGCAGCATAGTTCCTAGAGCAGAAGCATTTGAACAGACGTCTGACCTGGTATACTTCCTACATCCGCACATCGAGTGCATCTTTCCTACGCTCCAGGCACCAACACGGTGCACAGAACTCCTCCTGATGGCGAGACAGAAGACGCAACATTTCTTCTAGGGGGCTCGTGAGGGGCGAGGCCTCTTGAGGAGTTGGACCCTCGAATGCCGCTGAAACCACTGAGGTTGATTGCCACGTTATGTTAGCGACACACTGAGAGCATTTCAGGTTCATGGAACCCCGTGCAGTGCGCCACGAGAGAAGAAAACGCAGATGCTGCCTTGACAGGGTTAGATTGAATTGCCTCTGTCCCCCCTCCGAAAACTAACTTTCCCAGAGCCAGCACAGCTTCACGTCCCGAGCAACGTTTTCTGCTGTGTGCCAGGATACATGAAAGGAAACCTGGGGACGCTGGGAGACTCTGAGCTGTACGCGGCTTGCCAAAGCTTCTAGACCCTTCAGGGGTCAGTGTGGCCCTTCTGGAGAGTGACACAGCATGTTTCCTAATGGAAACCTAGTGTTACATTTCGGGGACTTTCTGCACAACCTTCCTCAGCCGCCTAGCTGGATGTCCTTGCCCAGAAGCAGCAGTTGCCAAGGAGTTCTTTCCCAGGAGCTCGTGAGACAGCATACCATGCAGAACCGCAGAGAAGGAGACCAGCCTTTCTCCGGGTTCTCAGAGGTTCGCTTTTCTGCCTTTGAGCCTTTGAACACAGAGATCCAGTCAGCTCCCAATGATACTTTAGAACTGTAGTATTGAAGGTCTCTCTGCCATCAGCCCCCTGCTCAGCTCCCGTCTCCTAGGTGCATTCAGTGAAGTAGCATCCACTCTGCAGCCTCCCGCACCATGTTGTTTAGGAACGGCACATTTCCTCTTCGTAAAGAAATCTTTTCTTGCAGCCTGCCTGGCCCGAGCTCCTATTCCTTTTCTGAAGGCCGAGTTCGGCATAGCCCTGCAATGACCCCTTCCCTCAAGGCCGGACACATCTCTGAAAGACTATACTCCATGAGTCCCCATTCATTACATCTTACCTCCCATGAAACACAAAGGAGTTGCAGCGTGATGGGAGGAAACAACGGCCTCCTTCTCCTTCTCGGAATACCCCGTTGCCCAAGGTTACGGGCCTTGTCCAGAAGCAACAGTTGCCCAGGATTTCTTTGCTTTGAGCTCGTGAGACAGCATATCATGTAGGACCACCGAGAAGGAGACCTGCCTCTCTCTGGTTTGGAAGAGGTTAGCTTTTCTACTCAGCCTTGGAGCACAAAGACCCAGCCAATTCCCAAGGACAGTTTCGAAGGTTACTGGTGCAGGTCTCTCTGCGCTTAGCCCACCGTTCAGGTACAGTCTGTAAAGTGCATTCAGGGAAGAGCAAGAAAGTCTCCAACGCCCCGCGTCTTGTGGGGAAGGAACAGCACATTCTCTCCTCAGTGAAGACGTCCTTTCTTGCAGACTGCCAGGCTGGGACTCCTCTTCCGTCTCAGAACAACGAGTTTGGCATAGCGTTGAAATGACCCCTTCCCTCAACGCCGTACGCATCTCTTCAAGAACATAAACCCTGTGTGCCCATTCGTTATACCTCACCGCCCTAAGAAACACCGAAGAGCTGTGGCTGGATGGTAGGAAACAGTGGCCGTAGTGTCCTTCGATCAATATCCCGTTCCAAAGGCCCCCCGTGAAAATCTCTTGCTTTCGAGGGCCTAGGGCATACCAAGGGCTGCCAAACACAGCTAAAGGAGGCGAAATAAGAGAAGCAGAACTTGCTCCTGAGAAACTCGTACATACACTGAACCCAAAGCATGCCTCTTCGTGGAGACCGAAGGCCTCCCCAGCTCAGATTCTGGGCCCTGGAACACAGTGCTAACCGCTGCCTTCAAGGAGAGGTAGGCAAGGAATGTTTTCAAGTCTCGCCTGCCTCTCAGGGCCTGTTCAGCTTGAGTGGAAAATATCCACAGCCTGCCCGAACGTCCTGCCGAGCAGCGAGTTGTACTGGAGTGTAGCAAACGCTTCCAAGTTGTCTGAGGGGAAAGAGGCCATTGCTGTGGTGTGAACGGCCTTCTCTGCCACTCTTTCGGAGCACAGTGCTCTCTGGGCAGGCAGGATAGTTCCTAGAGCAGAAGCATTTGAACAGACGTCTGCCCTGGTATACTTCCTACATCCGCACATCGAGTGCATCTTTCCTACGCTCCAGGCACCAACACGGTGCACAGAACTCCTCCTGATGGCGAGACAGAAGACGCAACATTTCTTCTAGGGGGCTCGTGAGGGGCGAGGCCTCTTGAGGAGTTGGACCCTCGAATGCCGCTGAAACCACTGAGGTTGATTGCCACGTTATGTTAGCGACACACTGAGAGCATTTCAGGTTCATGGAACCCCGTGCAGTGCGCCACGAGAGAAGAAAACGCAGATGCTGCCTTGACAGGGTTAGATTGAATTGCCTCTGTCCCCCCTCCGAAAACTAACTTTCCCAGAGCCAGCACAGCTTCACGTCCCGAGCAACGTTTTCTGCTGTGTGCCAGGATACATGAAAGGAAACCTGGGGACGCTGGGAGACTCTGAGCTGTACGCGGCTTGCCAAAGCTTCTAGACCCTTCAGGGGTCAGTGTGGCCCTTCTGGAGAGTGACACAGCATGTTTCCTAATGGAAACCTAGTGTTACATTTCGGGGACTTTCTGCACAACCTTCCTCAGCCGCCTAGCTGGATGTCCTTGCCCAGAAGCGGCAGTTGCCAAGGAGTTCTTTCCCAGGAGCTCGTGAGACAGCATACCATGCAGAACCGCAGAGAAGGAGACCAGCCTTTCTCCGGGTTCTCAGAGGTTCGCTTTTCTGCCTTTGAGCCTTTGAACACAGAGATCCAGTCAGCTCCCAATGATACTTTAGAACTGTAGTATTGAAGGTCTCTCTGCCATCAGCCCCCTGCTCAGCTCCCGTCTCCTAGGTGCATTCAGTGAAGTAGCATCCACTCTGCAGCCTCCCGCACCATGTTGTTTAGGAACGGCACATTTCCTCTTCGTAAAGAAATCTTTTCTTGCAGCCTGCCTGGCCCGAGCTCCTATTCCTTTTCTGAAGGCCGAGTTCGGCATAGCCCTGCAATGACCCCTTCCCTCAAGGCCGGACACATCTCTGAAAGACTATACTCCATGAGTCCCCATTCATTACATCTTACCTCCCATGAAACACAAAGGAGTTGCAGCGTGATGGGAGGAAACAACGGCCTCCTTCTCCTTCTCGGAATACCCCGTTGCCCAAGGTTACGGGCCTTGTCCAGAAGCAACAGTTGCCCAGGATTTCTTTGCTTTGAGCTCGTGAGACAGCATATCATGTAGGACCACCGAGAAGGAGACCTGCCTCTCTCTGGTTTGGAAGAGGTTAGCTTTTCTACTCAGCCTTGGAGCACAAAGACCCAGCCAATTCCCAAGGACAGTTTCGAAGGTTACTGGTGCAGGTCTCTCTGCGCTTAGCCCACCGTTCAGGTACAGTCTGTAAAGTGCATTCAGGGAAGAGCAAGAAAGTCTCCAACGCCCCGCGTCTTGTGGGGAAGGAACAGCACATTCTCTCCTCAGTGAAGACGTCCTTTCTTGCAGACTGCCAGGCTGGGACTCCTCTTCCGTCTCAGAACAACGAGTTTGGCATAGCGTTGAAATGACCCCTTCCCTCAACGCCGTACGCATCTCTTCAAGAACATAAACCCTGTGTGCCCATTCGTTATACCTCACCGCCCTAAGAAACACCGAAGAGCTGTGGCTGGATGGTAGGAAACAGTGGCCGTAGTGTCCTTCGATCAATATCCCGTTCCAAAGGCCCCCCGTGAAAATCTCTTGCTTTCGAGGGCCTAGGGCATACCAAGGGCTGCCAAACACAGCTAAAGGAGGCGAAATAAGAGAAGCAGAACTTGCTCCTGAGAAACTCGTACATACACTGAACCCAAAGCATGCCTCTTCGTGGAGACCGAAGGCCTCCCCAGCTCAGATTCTGGGCCCTGGAACACAGTGCTAACCGCTGCCTTCAAGGAGAGGTAGGCAAGGAATGTTTTCAAGTCTCGCCTGCCTCTCAGGGCCTGTTCAGCTTGAGTGGAAAATATCCACAGCCTGCCCGAACGTCCTGCCGAGCAGCGAGTTGTACTGGAGTGTAGCAAACGCTTCCAAGTTGTCTGAGGGGAAAGAGGCCATTGCTGTGGTGTGAACGGCCTTCTCTGCCACTCTTTCGGAGCACAGTGCTCTCTGGGCAGGCAGGATAGTTCCTAGAGCAGAAGCATTTGAACAGACGTCTGCCCTGGTATACTTCCTACATCCGCACATCGAGTGCATCTTTCCTACGCTCCAGGCACCAACACGGTGCACAGAACTCCTCCTGATGGCGAGACAGAAGACGCAACATTTCTTCTAGGGGGCTCGTGAGGGGCGAGGCCTCTTGAGGAGTTGGACCCTCGAATGCCGCTGAAACCACTGAGGTTGATTGCCACGTTATGTTAGCGACACACTGAGAGCATTTCAGGTTCATGGAACCCCGTGCAGTGCGCCACGAGAGAAGAAAACGCAGATGCTGCCTTGACAGGGTTAGATTGAATTGCCTCTGTCCCCCCTCCGAAAACTAACTTTCCCAGAGCCAGCACAGCTTCACGTCCCGAGCAACGTTTTCTGCTGTGTGCCAGGATACATGAAAGGAAACCTGGGGACGCTGGGAGACTCTGAGCTGTACGCGGCTTGCCAAAGCTTCTAGACCCTTCAGGGGTCAGTGTGGCCCTTCTGGAGAGTGACACAGCATGTTTCCTAATGGAAACCTAGTGTTACATTTCGGGGACTTTCTGCACAACCTTCCTCAGCCGCCTAGCTGGATGTCCTTGCCCAGAAGCGGCAGTTGCCAAGGAGTTCTTTCCCAGGAGCTCGTGAGACAGCATACCATGCAGAACCGCAGAGAAGGAGACCAGCCTTTCTCCGGGTTCTCAGAGGTTCGCTTTTCTGCCTTTGAGCCTTTGAACACAGAGATCCAGTCAGCTCCCAATGATACTTTAGAACTGTAGTATTGAAGGTCTCTCTGCCATCAGCCCCCTGCTCAGCTCCCGTCTCCTAGGTGCATTCAGTGAAGTAGCATCCACTCTGCAGCCTCCCGCACCATGTTGTTTAGGAACGGCACATTTCCTCTTCGTAAAGAAATCTTTTCTTGCAGCCTGCCTGCCCCGAGCTCCTATTCCTTTTCCGAAGGCCGAGTTCGGCATAGCCCTGCAATGACCCCTTCCCTCAAGGCCGGACACATCTCTGAAAGACTATACTCCATGAGTCCCCATTCATTACATCTTACCTCCCATGAAACACAAAGGAGTTGTAGCGTGATGGGAGGAAACAACGGCCTCCTTCTCCTTCTCGGAATACCCCGTTGCCCAAGGTTACGGGCCTTGTCCAGAAGCAACAGTTGCCCAGGATTTCTTTGCTTTGAGCTCGTGAGACAGCATATCATGTAGGACCGCCGAGAAGGAGACCTGCCTCTCTCTGGTTTGGAAGAGGTTAGCTTTTCTACTCAGCCTTGGAGCACAAAGACCCAGCCAATTCCCAAGGACAGTTTCGAAGGTTACTGGTGCAGGTCTCTCTGCGCTTAGCCCACCGTTCAGCTACAGTCTGTAAAGTGCATTCAGGGAAGAGCAAGAAAGTCTCCAACGCCCCGCGTCTTGTGGGGAAGGAACAGCACATTCTCTCCTCAGTGAAGACGTCCTTTCTTGCAGACTGCCAGGCTGGGACTCCTCTTCCGTCTCAGACCACCGAGTTTGGCATAGCGTTGAAATGACACCTTCCCTCAACGCCGTACGCATCTCTTCAAGAACATAAACCCTGTGTGCCCATTCGTTATACCTCACCGCCCTAAGAAACACCGAAGAGCTGTGGCTGGATGGTAGGAAACAGTGGCCGTAGTGTCCTTCGATCAATATCCCGTTCCAAAGGCCCCCCCGTGAAAATCTCTTGCTTTCGAGGGCCTAGGGCATTCCAAGGGCTGCCAAACACAGCTAAAGGAGGCGAAATAAGAGAAGCAGAACTTGCTCCTGAGAAACTCGTACATACACTGAACCCAAAGCATGCCTCTTCGTGGAGACCGAAGGCCTCCCCAGCTCAGATTCTGGGCCCTGGAACACAGTGCTAACCGCTGCCTTCAAGGAGAGGTAGGCAAGGAATGTTTTCAAGTCTCGCCTGCCTCTCAGGGCCTGTTCAGCTTGAGTGGAAAATATCCACAGCCTGCCCGAACGTCCTGCCGAGCAGCGAGTTGTACTGGAGTGTAGCAAACGCTTCCAAGTTGTCTGAGGGGAAAGAGGCCATTGCTGTGGTGTGAACGGCCTTCTCTGCCACTCTTTCGGAGCACAGTGCTCTCTGGGCAGGCAGGATAGTTCCTAGAGCAGAAGCATTTGAACAGACGTCTGCCCTGGTATACTTCCTACATCCGCACATCGAGTGCATCTTTCCTACGCTCCAGGCACCAACACGGTGCACAGAACTCCTCCTGATGGCGAGACAGAAGACGCAACATTTCTTCTAGGGGGCTCGTGAGGGGCGAGGCCTCTTGAGGAGTTGGACCCTCGAATGCCGCTGAAACCACTGAGGTTGATTGCCACGTTATGTTAGCGACACACTGAGAGCATTTCAGGTTCATGGAACCCCGTGCAGTGCGCCACGAGAGAAGAAAACGCAGATGCTGCCTTGACAGGGTTAGATTGAATTGCCTCTGTCCCCCCTCCGAAAACTAACTTTCCCAGAGCCAGCACAGCTTCACGTCCCGAGCAACGTTTTCTGCTGTGTGCCAGGATACATGAAAGGAAACCTGGGGACGCTGGGAGACTCTGAGCTGTACGCGGCTTGCCAAAGCTTCTAGACCCTTCAGGGGTCAGTGTGGCCCTTCTGGAGAGTGACACAGCATGTTTCCTAATGGAAACCTAGTGTTACATTTCGGGGACTTTCTGCACAACCTTCCTCAGCCGCCTAGCTGGATGTCCTTGCCCAGAAGCGGCAGTTGCCAAGGAGTTCTTTCCCAGGAGCTCGTGAGACAGCATACCATGCAGAACCGCAGAGAAGGAGACCAGCCTTTCTCCGGGTTCTCAGAGGTTCGCTTTTCTGCCTTTGAGCCTTTGAACACAGAGATCCAGTCAGCTCCCAATGATACTTTAGAACTGTAGTATTGAAGGTCTCTCTGCCATCAGCCCCCTGCTCAGCTCCCGTCTCCTAGGTGCATTCAGTGAAGTAGCATCCACTCTGCAGCCTCCCGCACCATGTTGTTTAGGAACGGCACATTTCCTCTTCGTAAAGAAATCTTTTCTTGCAGCCTGCCTGCCCCGAGCTCCTATTCCTTTTCCGAAGGCCGAGTTCGGCATAGCCCTGCAATGACCCCTTCCCTCAAGGCCGGACACATCTCTGAAAGACTATACTCCATGAGTCCCCATTCATTACAACTTACCTCCCATGAAACACAAAGGAGTTGCAGCGTGATGGGAGGAAACAACGGCCTCCTTCTCCTTCTCGGAATACCCCGTTGCCCAAGGTTACGGGCCTTGTCCAGAAGCAACAGTTGCCCAGGATTTCTTTGCTTTGAGCTCGTGAGACAGCATATCATGTAGGACCACCGAGAAGGAGACCTGCCTCTCTCTGGTTTGGAAGAGGTTAGCTTTTCTACTCAGCCTTGGAGCACAAAGACCCAGCCAATTCCCAAGGACAGTTTCGAAGGTTACTGGTGCAGGTCTCTCTGCGCTTAGCCCACCGTTCAGGTACAGTCTGTAAAGTGCATTCAGGGAAGAGCAAGAAAGTCTCCAACGCCCCGCGTCTTGTGGGGAAGGAACAGCACATTCTCTCCTCAGTGAAGACGTCCTTTCTTGCAGACTGCCAGGCTGGGACTCCTCTTCCGTCTCAGAACACCGAGTTTGGCATAGCGTTGAAATGACCCCTTCCCTCAACGCCGTACGCATCTCTTCAAGAACATAAACCCTGTGTGCCCATTCGTTATACCTCACCGCCCTAAGAAACACCGAAGAGCTGTGGCTGGATGGTAGGAAACAGTGGCCGTAGTGTCCTTCGATCAATATCCCGTTCCAAAGGCCCCCCGTGAAAATCTCTTGCTTTCGAGGGCCTAGGGCATACCAAGGGCTGCCAAACACAGCTAAAGGAGGCGAAATAAGAGAAGCAGAACTTGCTCCTGAGAAACTCGTACATACACTGAACCCAAAGCATGCCTCTTCGTGGAGACCGAAGGCCTCCCCAGCTCAGATTCTGGGCCCTGGAACACAGTGCTAACCGCTGCCTTCAAGGAGAGGTAGGCAAGGAATGTTTTCAAGTCTCGCCTGCCTCTCAGGGCCTGTTCAGCTTGAGTGGAAAATATCCACAGCCTGCCCGAACGTCCTGCCGAGCAGCGAGTTGTACTGGAGTGTAGCAAACGCTTCCAAGTTGTCTGAGGGGAAAGAGGCCATTGCTGTGGTGTGAACGGCCTTCTCTGCCACTCTTTCGGAGCACAGTGCTCTCTGGGCAGGCAGGATAGTTCCTAGAGCAGAAGCATTTGAACAGACGTCTGCCCTGGTATACTTCCTACATCCGCACATCGAGTGCATCTTTCCTACGCTCCAGGCACCAACACGGTGCACAGAACTCCTCCTGATGGCGAGACAGAAGACGCAACATTTCTTCTAGGGGGCTCGTGAGGGGCGAGGCCTCTTGAGGAGTTGGACCCTCGAATGCCGCTGAAACCACTGAGGTTGATTGCCACGTTATGTTAGCGACACACTGAGAGCATTTCAGGTTCATGGAACCCCGTGCAGTGCGCCACGAGAGAAGAAAACGCAGATGCTGCCTTGACAGGGTTAGATTGAATTGCCTCTGTCCCCCCTCCGAAAACTAACTTTCCCAGAGCCAGCACAGCTTCACGTCCCGAGCAACGTTTTCTGCTGTGTGCCAGGATACATGAAAGGAAACCTGGGGACGCTGGGAGACTCTGAGCTGTACGCGGCTTGCCAAAGCTTCTAGACCCTTCAGGGGTCAGTGTGGCCCTTCTGGAGAGTGACACAGCATGTTTCCTAATGGAAACCTAGTGTTACATTTCGGGGACTTTCTGCACAACCTTCCTCAGCCGCCTAGCTGGATGTCCTTGCCCAGAAGCGGCAGTTGCCAAGGAGTTCTTTCCCAGGAGCTCGTGAGACAGCATACCATGCAGAACCGCAGAGAAGGAGACCAGCCTTTCTCCGGGTTCTCAGAGGTTCGCTTTTCTGCCTTTGAGCCTTTGAACACAGAGATCCAGTCAGCTCCCAATGATACTTTAGAACTGTAGTATTGAAGGTCTCTCTGCCATCAGCCCCCTGCTCAGCTCCCGTCTCCTAGGTGCATTCAGTGAAGTAGCATCCACTCTGCAGCCTCCCGCACCATGTTGTTTAGGAACGGCACATTTCCTCTTCGTAAAGAAATCTTTTCTTGCAGCCTGCCTGCCCCGAGCTCCTATTCCTTTTCCGAAGGCCGAGTTCGGCATAGCCCTGCAATGACCCCTTCCCTCAAGGCCGGACACATCTCTGAAAGACTATACTCCATGGGTCCCCATTCATTACATCTTACCTCCCATGAAACACAAAGGAGTTGTAGCGTGATGGGAGGAAACAACGGCCTCCTTCTCCTTCTCGGAATACCCCGTTGCCCAAGGTTACGGGCCTTGTCCAGAAGCAACAGTTGCCCAGGATTTCTTTGCTTTGAGCTCGTGAGACAGCATATCATGTAGGACCGCCGAGAAGGAGACCTGCCTCTCTCTGGTTTGGAAGAGGTTAGCTTTTCTACTCAGCCTTGGAGCACAAAGACCCAGCCAATTCCCAAGGACAGTTTCGAAGGTTACTGGTGCAGGTCTCTCTGCGCTTAGCCCACCGTTCAGCTACAGTCTGTAAAGTGCATTCAGGGAAGAGCAAGAAAGTCTCCAACGCCCCGCGTCTTGTGGGGAAGGAACAGCACATTCTCTCCTCAGTGAAGACGTCCTTTCTTGCAGACTGCCAGGCTGGGACTCCTCTTCCGTCTCAGACCACCGAGTTTGGCATAGCGTTGAAATGACACCTTCCCTCAACGCCGTACGCATCTCTTCAAGAACATAAACCCTGTGTGCCCATTCGTTATACCTCACCGCCCTAAGAAACACCGAAGAGCTGTGGCTGGATGGTAGGAAACAGTGGCCGTAGTGTCCTTCGATCAATATCCCGTTCCAAAGGCCCCCCCGTGAAAATCTCTTGCTTTCGAGGGCCTAGGGCATTCCAAGGGCTGCCAAACACAGCTAAAGGAGGCGAAATAAGAGAAGCAGAACTTGCTCCTGAGAAACTCGTACATACACTGAACCCAAAGCATGCCTCTTCGTGGAGACCGAAGGCCTCCCCAGCTCAGATTCTGGGCCCTGGAACACAGTGCTAACCGCTGCCTTCAAGGAGAGGTAGGCAAGGAATGTTTTCAAGTCTCGCCTGCCTCTCAGGGCCTGTTCAGCTTGAGTGGAAAATATCCACAGCCTGCCCGAACGTCCTGCCGAGCAGCGAGTTGTACTGGAGTGTAGCAAACGCTTCCAAGTTGTCTGAGGGGAAAGAGGCCATTGCTGTGGTGTGAACGGCCTTCTCTGCCACTCTTTCGGAGCACAATGCTCTCTGGGCAGGCAGCATAGTTCCTAGAGCCGAAGCATTTGAACAGACGTCTGCCCTGGTATACTTCCTACATCCGCACATCGAGTGCATCTTTCCTACGCTCCAGGCACCAACACGGTGCACAGAACTCCTCCTGATGGCGAGACAGAAGACGCAACATTTCTTCTAGGGGGCTCGTGAGGGGCGAGGCCTCTTGAGGAGTTGGACCCTCGAATGCCGCTGAAACCACTGAGGTTGATTGCCACGTTATGTTAGCGACACACTGAGAGCATTTCAGGTTCATGGAACCCCGTGCAGTGCGCCACGAGAGAAGAAAACGCAGATGCTGCCTTGACAGGGTTAGATTGAATTGCCTCTGTCCCCCCTCCGAAAACTAACTTTCCCAGAGCCAGCACAGCTTCACGTCCCGAGCAACGTTTTCTGCTGTGTGCCAGGATACATGAAAGGAAACCTGGGGACGCTGGGAGACTCTGAGCTGTACGCGGCTTGCCAAAGCTTCTAGACCCTTCAGGGGTCAGTGTGGCCCTTCTGGAGAGTGACACAGCATGTTTCCTAATGGAAACCTAGTGTTACATTTCGGGGACTTTCTGCACAACCTTCCTCAGCCGCCTAGCTGGATGTCCATGCCCAGAAGCGGCAGTTGCCAAGGAGTTCTTTCCCAGAAGCTCGTGAGACAGCATACCATGCAGAACCGCAGAGAAGGAGACCAGCCTTTCTCCGGGTTTTCAGAGGTTCGCTTTTCTGCCTTTGAGCCTTTGAACACAGAGATCCAGTCAGCTCCCAATGATACTTTAGAACTGTAGTATTGAAGGTCTCTCTGCCATCAGCCCCCTGCTCAGCTCCCGTCTCCTAGGTGCATTCAGTGAAGTAGCATCCACTCTGCAGCCTCCCGCACCATGTTGTTTAGGAACGGCACATTTCCTCTTCGTAAAGAAATCTTTTCTTGCAGCCTGCCTGGCCCGAGCTCCTATTCCTTTTCTGAAGGCCGAGTTCGGCATAGCCCTGCAATGACCCCTTCCCTCAAGGCCGGACACATCTCTGAAAGACTATACTCCATGGGTCCCCATTCATTACATCTTACCTCCCATGAAACACAAAGGAGTTGTAGCGTGATGGGAGGAAACAACGGCCTCCTTCTCCTTCTCGGAATACCCCGTTGCCCAAGGTTACGGGCCTTGTCCAGAAGCAACAGTTGCCCAGGATTTCTTTGCTTTGAGCTCGTGAGACAGCATATCATGTAGGACCGCCGAGAAGGAGACCTGCCTCTCTCTGGTTTGGAAGAGGTTAGCTTTTCTACTCAGCCTTGGAGCACAAAGACCCAGCCAATTCCCAAGGACAGTTTCGAAGGTTACTGATGCAGGTCTCTCTGCGCTTAGCCCACCGTTCAGCTACAGTCTGTAAAGTGCATTCAGGGAAGAGCAAGAAAGTCTCCAACGCCCCGCGTCTTGTGGGGAAGGAACAGCACATTCTCTCCTCAGTGAAGACGTCCTTTCTTGCAGACTGCCAGGCTGGGACTCCTCTTCCGTCTCAGACCACCGAGTTTGGCATAGCGTTGAAATGACACCTTCCCTCAACGCCGTACGCATCTCTTCAAGAACATAAACCCTGTGTGCCCATTCGTTATACCTCACCGCCCTAAGAAACACCGAAGAGCTGTGGCTGGATGGTAGGAAACAGTGGCCGTAGTGTCCTTCGATCAATATCCCGTTCCAAAGGCCCCCCGTGAAAATCTCTTGCTTTCGAGGGCCTAGGGCATTCCAAGGGCTGCCAAACACAGCTAAAGGAGGCGAAATAAGAGAAGCAGAACTTGCTCCTGAGAAACTCGTACATACACTGAACCCAAAGCATGCCTCTTCGTGGAGACCGAAGGCCTCCCCAGCTCAGATTCTGGGCCCTGGAACACAGTGCTAACCGCTGCCTTCAAGGAGAGGTAGGCAAGGAATGTTTTCAAGTCTCGCCTGCCTCTCAGGGCCTGTTCAGCTTGAGTGGAAAATATCCACAGCCTGCCCGAACGTCCTGCCGAGCAGCGAGTTGTACTGGAGTGTAGCAAACGCTTCCAAGTTGTCTGAGGGGAAAGAGGCCATTGCTGTGGTGTGAACGGCCTTCTCTGCCACTCTTTCGGAGCACAGTGCTCTCTGGGCAGGCAGGATAGTTCCTAGAGCAGAAGCATTTGAACAGACGTCTGCCCTGGTATACTTCCTACATCCGCACATCGAGTGCATCTTTCCTACGCTCCAGGCACCAACACGGTGCACAGAACTCCTCCTGATGGCGAGACAGAAGACGCAACATTTCTTCTAGGGGGCTCGTGAGGGGCGAGGCCTCTTGAGGAGTTGGACCCTCGAATGCCGCTGAAACCACTGAGGTTGATTGCCACGTTATGTTAGCGACACACTGAGAGCATTTCAGGTTCATGGAACCCCGTGCAGTGCGCCACGAGAGAAGAAAACGCAGATGCTGCCTTGACAGGGTTAGATTGAATTGCCTCTGTCCCCCCTCCGAAAACTAACTTTCCCAGAGCCAGCACAGCTTCACGTCCCGAGCAACGTTTTCTGCTGTGTGCCAGGATACATGAAAGGAAACCTGGGGACGCTGGGAGACTCTGAGCTGTACGTGGCTTGCCAAAGCTTCTAGACCCTTCAGGGGTCAGTGTGGCCCTTCTGGAGAGTGACACAGCATGTTTCCTAATGGAAACCTAGTGTTACATTTCGGGGACTTTCTGCACAACCTTCCTCAGCCGCCTAGCTGGATGTCCTTGCCCAGAAGCGGCAGTTGCCAAGGAGTTCTTTCCCAGGAGCTCGTGAGACAGCATACCATGCAGAACCGCAGAGAAGGAGACCAGCCTTTCTCCGGGTTTTCAGAGGTTCGCTTTTCTGCCTTTGAGCCTTTGAACACAGAGATCCAGTCAGCTCCCAATGATACTTTAGAACTGTAGTATTGAAGGTCTCTCTGCCATCAGCCCCCTGCTCAGCTCCCGTCTCCTAGGTGCATTCAGTGAAGTAGCATCCACTCTGCAGCCTCCCGCACCATGTTGTTTAGGAACGGCACATTTCCTCTTCGTAAAGAAATCTTTTCTTGCAGCCTGCCTGGCCCGAGCTCCTATTCCTTTTCCGAAGGCCGAGTTCGGCATAGCCCTGCAATGACCCCTTCCCTCAAGGCCGGACACATCTCTGAAAGACTATACTCCATGGGTCCCCATTCATTACATCTTACCTCCCATGAAACACAAAGGAGTTGTAGCGTGATGGGAGGAAACAACGGCCTCCTTCTCCTTCTCGGAATACCCCGTTGCCCAAGGTTACGGGCCTTGTCCAGAAGCAACAGTTGCCCAGGATTTCTTTGCTTTGAGCTCGTGAGACAGCATATCATGTAGGACCGCCGAGAAGGAGACCTGCCTCTCTCTGGTTTGGAAGAGGTTAGCTTTTCTACTCAGCCTTGGAGCACAAAGACCCAGCCAATTCCCAAGGACAGTTTCGAAGGTTACTGGTGCAGGTCTCTCTGCGCTTAGCCCACCGTTCAGCTACAGTCTGTAAAGTGCATTCAGGGAAGAGCAAGAAAGTCTCCAACGCCCCGCGTCTTGTGGGGAAGGAACAGCACATTCTCTCCTCAGTGAAGACGTCCTTTCTTGCAGACTGCCAGGCTGGGACTCCTCTTCCGTCTCAGACCACCGAGTTTGGCATAGCGTTGAAATGACACCTTCCCTCAACGCCGTACGCATCTCTTCAAGAACATAAACCCTGTGTGCCCATTCGTTATACCTCACCGCCCTAAGAAACACCGAAGAGCTGTGGCTGGATGGTAGGAAACAGTGGCCGTAGTGTCCTTCGATCAATATCCCGTTCCAAAGGCCCCCCCGTGAAAATCTCTTGCTTTCGAGGGCCTAGGGCATTCCAAGGGCTGCCAAACACAGCTAAAGGAGGCGAAATAAGAGAAGCAGAACTTGCTCCTGAGAAACTCGTACATACACTGAACCCAAAGCATGCCTCTTCGTGGAGACCGAAGGCCTCCCCAGCTCAGATTCTGGGCCCTGGAACACAGTGCTAACCGCTGCCTTCAAGGAGAGGTAGGCAAGGAATGTTTTCAAGTCTCGCCTGCCTCTCAGGGCCTGTTCAGCTTGAGTGGAAAATATCCACAGCCTGCCCGAACGTCCTGCCGAGCAGCGAGTTGTACTGGAGTGTAGCAAACGCTTCCAAGTTGTCTGAGGGGAAAGAGGCCATTGCTGTGGTGTGAACGGCCTTCTCTGCCACTCTTTCGGAGCACAATGCTCTCTGGGCAGGCAGCATAGTTCCTAGAGCAGAAGCATTTGAACAGACGTCTGCCCTGGTATACTTCCTACATCCGCACATCGAGTGCATCTTTCCTACGCTCCAGGCACCAACACGGTGCACAGAACTCCTCCTGATGGCGAGACAGAAGACGCAACATTTCTTCTAGGGGGCTCGTGAGGGGCGAGGCCTCTTGAGGAGTTGGACCCTCGAATGCCGCTGAAACCACTGAGGTTGATTGCCACGTTATGTTAGCGACACACTGAGAGCATTTCAGGTTCATGGAACCCCGTGCAGTGCGCCACGAGAGAAGAAAACGCAGATGCTGCCTTGACAGGGTTAGATTGAATTGCCTCTGTCCCCCCTCCGAAAACTAACTTTCCCAGAGCCAGCACAGCTTCACGTCCCGAGCAACGTTTTCTGCTGTGTGCCAGGATACATGAAAGGAAACCTGGGGACGCTGGGAGACTCTGAGCTGTACGCGGCTTGCCAAAGCTTCTAGACCCTTCAGGGGTCAGTGTGGCCCTTCTGGAGAGTGACACAGCATGTTTCCTAATGGAAACCTAGTGTTACATTTCGGGGACTTTCTGCACAACCTTCCTCAGCCGCCTAGCTGGATGTCCATGCCCAGAAGCGGCAGTTGCCAAGGAGTTCTTTCCCAGAAGCTCGTGAGACAGCGTACCATGCAGAACCGCAGAGAAGGAGACCAGCCTTTCTCCGGGTTTTCAGAGGTTCGCTTTTCTGCCTTTGAGCCTTTGAACACAGAGATCCAGTCAGCTCCCAATGATACTTTAGAACTGTAGTATTGAAGGTCTCTCTGCCATCAGCCCCCTGCTCAGCTCCCGTCTCCTAGGTGCATTCAGTGAAGTAGCATCCACTCTGCAGCCTCCCGCACCATGTTGTTTAGGAACGGCACATTTCCTCTTCGTAAAGAAATCTTTTCTTGCAGCCTGCCTGGCCCGAGCTCCTATTCCTTTTCCGAAGGCCGAGTTCGGCATAGCCCTGCAATGACCCCTTCCCTCAAGGCCGGACACATCTCTGAAAGACTATACTCCATGGGTCCCCATTCATTACATCTTACCTCCCATGAAACACAAAGGAGTTGTAGCGTGATGGGAGGAAACAACGGCCTCCTTCTCCTTCTCGGAATACCCCGTTGCCCAAGGTTACGGGCCTTGTCCAGAAGCAACAGTTGCCCAGGATTTCTTTGCTTTGAGCTCGTGAGACAGCATATCATGTAGGACCGCCGAGAAGGAGACCTGCCTCTCTCTGGTTTGGAAGAGGTTAGCTTTTCTACTCAGCCTTGGAGCACAAAGACCCAGCCAATTCCCAAGGACAGTTTCGAAGGTTACTGGTGCAGGTCTCTCTGCGCTTAGCCCACCGTTCAGCTACAGTCTGTAAAGTGCATTCAGGGAAGAGCAAGAAAGTCTCCAACGCCCCGCGTCTTGTGGGGAAGGAACAGCACATTCTCTCCTCAGTGAAGACGTCCTTTCTTGCAGACTGCCAGGCTGGGACTCCTCTTCCGTCTCAGACCACCGAGTTTGGCATAGCGTTGAAATGACACCTTCCCTCAACGCCGTACGCATCTCTTCAAGAACATAAACCCTGTGTGCCCATTCGTTATACCTCACCGCCCTAAGAAACACCGAAGAGCTGTGGCTGGATGGTAGGAAACAGTGGCCGTAGTGTCCTTCGATCAATATCCCGTTCCAAAGGCCCCCCCGTGAAAATCTCTTGCTTTCGAGGGCCTAGGGCATTCCAAGGGCTGCCAAACACAGCTAAAGGAGGCGAAATAAGAGAAGCAGAACTTGCTCCTGAGAAACTCGTACATACACTGAACCCAAAGCATGCCTCTTCGTGGAGACCGAAGGCCTCCCCAGCTCAGATTCTGGGCCCTGGAACACAGTGCTAACCGCTGCCTTCAAGGAGAGGTAGGCAAGGAATGTTTTCAAGTCTCGCCTGCCTCTCAGGGCCTGTTCAGCTTGAGTGGAAAATATCCACAGCCTGCCCGAACGTCCTGCCGAGCAGCGAGTTGTACTGGAGTGTAGCAAACGCTTCCAAGTTGTCTGAGGGGAAAGAGGCCATTGCTGTGGTGTGAACGGCCTTCTCTGCCACTCTTTTGGAGCACAATGCTCTCTGGGCAGGCAGCATAGTTCCTAGAGCAGAAGCATTTGAACAGACGTCTGCCCTGGTATACTTCCTACATCCGCACATCGAGTGCATCTTTCCTACGCTCCAGGCACCAACACGGTGCACAGAACTCCTCCTGATGGCGAGACAGAAGACGCAACATTTCTTCTAGGGGGCTCGTGAGGGGCGAGGCCTCTTGAGGAGTTGGACCCTCGAATGCCGCTGAAACCACTGAGGTTGATTGCCACGTTATGTTAGCGACACACTGAGAGCATTTCAGGTTCATGGAACCCCGTGCAGTGCGCCACGAGAGAAGAAAACGCAGATGCTGCCTTGACAGGGTTAGATTGAATTGCCTCTGTCCCCCCTCCGAAAACTAACTTTCCCAGAGCCAGCACAGCTTCACGTCCCGAGCAACGTTTTCTGCTGTGTGCCAGGATACATGAAAGGAAACCTGGGGACGCTGGGAGACTCTGAGCTGTACGCGGCTTGCCAAAGCTTCTAGACCCTTCAGGGGTCAGTGTGGCCCTTCTGGAGAGTGACACAGCATGTTTCCTAATGGAAACCTAGTGTTACATTTCGGGGACTTTCTGCACAACCTTCCTCAGCCGCCTAGCTGGATGTCCTTGCCCAGAAGCGGCAGTTGCCAAGGAGTTCTTTCCCAGGAGCTCGTGAGACAGCATACCATGCAGAACCGCAGAGAAGGAGACCAGCCTTTCTCCGGGTTTTCAGAGGTTCGCTTTTCTGCCTTTGAGCCTTTGAACACAGAGATCCAGTCAGCTCCCAATGATACTTTAGAACTGTAGTATTGAAGGTCTCTCTGCCATCAGCCCCCTGCTCAGCTCCCGTCTCCTAGGTGCATTCAGTGAAGTAGCATCCACTCTGCAGCCTCCCGCACCATGTTGTTTAGGAACGGCACATTTCCTCTTCGTAAAGAAATCTTTTCTTGCAGCCTGCCTGCCCCGAGCTCCTATTCCTTTTCCGAAGGCCGAGTTCGGCATAGCCCTGCAATGACCCCTTCCCTCAAGGCCGGACACATCTCTGAAAGACTATACTCCATGAGTCCCCATTCATTACATCTTACCTCCCATGAAACACAAAGGAGTTGTAGCGTGATGGGAGGAAACAACGGCCTCCTTCTCCTTCTCGGAATACCCCGTTGCCCAAGGTTACGGGCCTTGTCCAGAAGCAACAGTTGCCCAGGATTTCTTTGCTTTGAGCTCGTGAGACAGCATATCATGTAGGACCGCCGAGAAGGAGACCTGCCTCTCTCTGGTTTGGAAGAGGTTAGCTTTTCTACTCAGCCTTGGAGCACAAAGACCCAGCCAATTCCCAAGGACAGTTTCGAAGGTTACTGGTGCAGGTCTCTCTGCGCTTAGCCCACCGTTCAGCTACAGTCTGTAAAGTGCATTCAGGGAAGAGCAAGAAAGTCTCCAACGCCCCGCGTCTTGTGGGGAAGGAACAGCACATTCTCTCCTCAGTGAAGACGTCCTTTCTTGCAGACTGCCAGGCTGGGACTCCTCTTCCGTCTCAGACCACCGAGTTTGGCATAGCGTTGAAATGACACCTTCCCTCAACGCCGTACGCATCTCTTCAAGAACATAAACCCTGTGTGCCCATTCGTTATACCTCACCGCCCTAAGAAACACCGAAGAGCTGTGGCTGGATGGTAGGAAACAGTGGCCGTAGTGTCCTTCGATCAATATCCCGTTCCAAAGGCCCCCCCGTGAAAATCTCTTGTTTTCGAGGGCCTAGGGCATTCCAAGGGCTGCCAAACACAGCTAAAGGAGGCGAAATAAGAGAAGCAGAACTTGCTCCTGAGAAACTCGTACATACACTGAACCCAAAGCATGCCTCTTCCTGGAGACCGAAGGCCTCCCCAGCTCAGATTCTGGGCCCTGGAACACAGTGCTAACCGCTGCCTTCAAGGAGAGGTAGGCAAGGAATGTTTTCAAGTCTCGCCTGCCTCTCAGGGCCTGTTCAGCTTGAGTGGAAAATATCCACAGCCTGCCCGAACGTCCTGCCGAGCAGCGAGTTGTACTGGAGTGTAGCAAACGCTTCCAAGTTGTCTGAGGGGAAAGAGGCCATTGCTGTGGTGTGAACGGCCTTCTCTGCCACTCTTTCGGAGCACAGTGCTCTCTGGGCAGGCAGGATAGTTCCTAGAGCAGAAGCATTTGAACAGACGTCTGCCCTGGTATACTTCCTACATCCGCACATCGAGTGCATCTTTCCTACGCTCCAGGCACCAACACGGTGCACAGAACTCCTCCTGATGGCGAGACAGAAGACGCAACATTTCTTCTAGGGGGCTCGTGAGGGGCGAGGCCTCTTGAGGAGTTGGACCCTCGAATGCCGCTGAAACCACTGAGGTTGATTGCCACGTTATGTTAGCGACACACTGAGAGCATTTCAGGTTCATGGAACCCCGTGCAGTGCGCCACGAGAGAAGAAAACGCAGATGCTGCCTTGACAGGGTTAGATTGAATTGCCTCTGTCCCCCCTCCGAAAACTAACTTTCCCAGAGCCAGCACAGCTTCACGTCCCGAGCAACGTTTTCTGCTGTGTGCCAGGATACATGAAAGGAAACCTGGGGACGCTGGGAGACTCTGAGCTGTACGCGGCTTGCCAAAGCTTCTAGACCCTTCAGGGGTCAGTGTGGCCCTTCTGGAGAGTGACACAGCATGTTTCCTAATGGAAACCTAGTGTTACATTTCGGGGACTTTCTGCACAACCTTCCTCAGCCGCCTAGCTGGATGTCCTTGCCCAGAAGCGGCAGTTGCCAAGGAGTTCTTTCCCAGGAGCTCGTGAGACAGCATACCATGCAGAACCGCAGAGAAGGAGACCAGCCTTTCTCCGGGTTTTCAGAGGTTCGCTTTTCTGCCTTTGAGCCTTTGAACACAGAGATCCAGTCAGCTCCCAATGATACTTTAGAACTGTAGTATTGAAGGTCTCTCTGCCATCAGCCCCCTGCTCAGCTCCCGTCTCCTAGGTGCATTCAGTGAAGTAGCATCCACTCTGCAGCCTCCCGCACCATGTTGTTTAGGAACGGCACATTTCCTCTTCGTAAAGAAATCTTTTCTTGCAGCCTGCCTGCCCCGAGCTCCTATTCCTTTTCCGAAGGCCGAGTTCGGCATAGCCCTGCAATGACCCCTTCCCTCAAGGCCGGACACATCTCTGAAAGACTATACTCCATGAGTCCCCATTCATTACATCTTACCTCCCATGAAACACAAAGGAGTTGTAGCGTGATGGGAGGAAACAACGGCCTCCTTCTCCTTCTCGGAATACCCCGTTGCCCAAGGTTACGGGCCTTGTCCAGAAGCAACAGTTGCCCAGGATTTCTTTGCTTTGAGCTCGTGAGACAGCATATCATGTAGGACCGCCGAGAAGGAGACCTGCCTCTCTCTGGTTTGGAAGAGGTTAGCTTTTCTACTCAGCCTTGGAGCACAAAGACCCAGCCAATTCCCAAGGACAGTTTCGAAGGTTACTGGTGCAGGTCTCTCTGCGCTTAGCCCACCGTTCAGCTACAGTCTGTAAAGTGCATTCAGGGAAGAGCAAGAAAGTCTCCAACGCCCCGCGTCTTGTGGGGAAGGAACAGCACATTCTCTCCTCAGTGAAGACGTCCTTTCTTGCAGACTGCCAGGCTGGGACTCCTCTTCCGTCTCAGACCACCGAGTTTGGCATAGCGTTGAAATGACACCTTCCCTCAACGCCGTACGCATCTCTTCAAGAACATAAACCCTGTGTGCCCATTCGTTATACCTCACCGCCCTAAGAAACACCGAAGAGCTGTGGCTGGATGGTAGGAAACAGTGGCCGTAGTGTCCTTCGATCAATATCCCGTTCCAAAGGCCCCCCCGTGAAAATCTCTTGTTTTCGAGGGCCTAGGGCATTCCAAGGGCTGCCAAACACAGCTAAAGGAGGCGAAATAAGAGAAGCAGAACTTGCTCCTGAGAAACTCGTACATACACTGAACCCAAAGCATGCCTCTTCCTGGAGACCGAAGGCCTCCCCAGCTCAGATTCTGGGCCCTGGAACACAGTGCTAACCGCTGCCTTCAAGGAGAGGTAGGCAAGGAATGTTTTCAAGTCTCGCCTGCCTCTCAGGGCCTGTTCAGCTTGAGTGGAAAATATCCACAGCCTGCCCGAACGTCCTGCCGAGCAGCGAGTTGTACTGGAGTGTAGCAAACGCTTCCAAGTTGTCTGAGGGGAAAGAGGCCATTGCTGTGGTGTGAACGGCCTTCTCTGCCACTCTTTCGGAGCACAGTGCTCTCTGGGCAGGCAGGATAGTTCCTAGAGCAGAAGCATTTGAACAGACGTCTGCCCTGGTATACTTCCTACATCCGCACATCGAGTGCATCTTTCCTACGCTCCAGGCACCAACACGGTGCACAGAACTCCTCCTGATGGCGAGACAGAAGACGCAACATTTCTTCTAGGGGGCTCGTGAGGGGCGAGGCCTCTTGAGGAGTTGGACCCTCGAATGCCGCTGAAACCACTGAGGTTGATTGCCACGTTATGTTAGCGACACACTGAGAGCATTTCAGGTTCATGGAACCCCGTGCAGTGCGCCACGAGAGAAGAAAACGCAGATGCTGCCTTGACAGGGTTAGATTGAATTGCCTCTGTCCCCCCTCCGAAAACTAACTTTCCCAGAGCCAGCACAGCTTCACGTCCCGAGCAACGTTTTCTGCTGTGTGCCAGGATACATGAAAGGAAACCTGGGGACGCTGGGAGACTCTGAGCTGTACGCGGCTTGCCAAAGCTTCTAGACCCTTCAGGGGTCAGTGTGGCCCTTCTGGAGAGTGACACAGCATGTTTCCTAATGGAAACCTAGTGTTACATTTCGGGGACTTTCTGCACAACCTTCCTCAGCCGCCTAGCTGGATGTCTTTGCCCAGAAGCGGCAGTTGCCAAGGAGTTCTTTCCCAGGAGCTCGTGAGACAGCATACCATGCAGAACCGCAGAGAAGGAGACCAGCCTTTCTCCGGGTTCTCAGAGGTTCGCTTTTCTGCCTTTGAGCCTTTGAACACAGAGATCCAGTCAGCTCCCAATGATACTTTAGAACTGTAGTATTGAAGGTCTCTCTGCCATCAGCCCCCTGCTCAGCTCCCGTCTCCTAGGTGCATTCAGTGAAGTAGCATCCACTCTGCAGCCTCCCGCACCATGTTGTTTAGGAACGGCACATTTCCTCTTCGTAAAGAAATCTTTTCTTGCAGCCTGCCTGCCCCGAGCTCCTATTCCTTTTCCGAAGGCCGAGTTCGGCATAGCCCTGCAATGACCCCTTCCCTCAAGGCCGGACACATCTCTGAAAGACTATACTCCATGAGTCCCCATTCATTACAACTTACCTCCCATGAAACACAAAGGAGTTGTAGCGTGATGGGAGGAAACAACGGCCTCCTTCTCCTTCTCGGAATACCCCGTTGCCCAAGGTTACGGGCCTTGTCCAGAAGCAACAGTTGCCCAGGATTTCTTTGCTTTGAGCTCGTGAGACAGCATATCATGTAGGACCACCAAGAAGGAGACCTGCCTCTCTCTGGTTTGGAAGAGGTTAGCTTTTCTACTCAGCCTTGGAGCACAAAGACCCAGCCAATTCCCAAGGACAGTTTCGAAGGTTACTGGTGCAGGTCTCTCTGCGCTTAGCCCACCGTTCAGGTACAGTCTGTAAAGTGCATTCAGGGAAGAGCAAGAAAGTCTCCAACGCCCCGCGTCTTGTGGGGAAGGAACAGCACATTCTCTCCTCAGTGAAGACGTCCTTTCTTGCAGACTGCCAGGCTGGGACTCCTCTTCCGTCTCAGAACACCGAGTTTGGCATAGCGTTGAAATGACCCCTTCCCTCAACGCCGTACGCATCTCTTCAAGAACATAAACCCTGTGTGCCCATTCGTTATACCTCACCGCCCTAAGAAACACCGAAGAGCTGTGGCTGGATGGTAGGAAACAGTGGCCGTAGTGTCCTTCGATCAATATCCCGTTCCAAAGGCCCCCCGTGAAAATCTCTTGCTTTCGAGGGCCTAGGGCATACCAAGGGCTGCCAAACACAGCTAAAGGAGGCGAAATAAGAGAAGCAGAACTTGCTCCTGAGAAACTCGTACATACACTGAACCCAAAGCATGCCTCTTCGTGGAGACCGAAGGCCTCCCCAGCTCAGATTCTGGGCCCTGGAACACAGTGCTAACCGCTGCCTTCAAGGAGAGGTAGGCAAGGAATGTTTTCAAGTCTCGCCTGCCTCTCAGGGCCTGTTCAGCTTGAGTGGAAAATATCCACAGCCTGCCCGAACGTCCTGCCGAGCAGCGAGTTGTACTGGAGTGTAGCAAACGCTTCCAAGTTGTCTGAGGGGAAAGAGGCCATTGCTGTGGTGTGAACGGCCTTCTCTGCCACTCTTTCGGAGCACAGTGCTCTCTGGGCAGGCAGGATAGTTCCTAGAGCAGAAGCATTTGAACAGACGTCTGCCCTGGTATACTTCCTACATCCGCACATCGAGTGCATCTTTCCTACGCTCCAGGCACCAACACGGTGCACAGAACTCCTCCTGATGGCGAGACAGAAGACGCAACATTTCTTCTAGGGGGCTCGTGAGGGGCGAGGCCTCTTGAGGAGTTGGACCCTCGAATGCCGCTGAAACCACTGAGGTTGATTGCCACGTTATGTTAGCGACACACTGAGAGCATTTCAGGTTCATGGAACCCCGTGCAGTGCGCCACGAGAGAAGAAAACGCAGATGCTGCCTTGACAGGGTTAGATTGAATTGCCTCTGTCCCCCCTCCGAAAACTAACTTTCCCAGAGCCAGCACAGCTTCACGTCCCGAGCAACGTTTTCTGCTGTGTGCCAGGATACATGAAAGGAAACCTGGGGACGCTGGGAGACTCTGAGCTGTACGCGGCTTGCCAAAGCTTCTAGACCCTTCAGGGGTCAGTGTGGCCCTTCTGGAGAGTGACACAGCATGTTTCCTAATGGAAACCTAGTGTTACATTTCGGGGACTTTCTGCACAACCTTCCTCAGCCGCCTAGCTGGATGTCCTTGCCCAGAAGCGGCAGTTGCCAAGGAGTTCTTTCCCAGGAGCTCGTGAGACAGCATACCATGCAGAACCGCAGAGAAGGAGACCAGCCTTTCTCCGGGTTCTCAGAGGTTCGCTTTTCTGCCTTTGAGCCTTTGAACACAGAGATCCAGTCAGCTCCCAATGATACTTTAGAACTGTAGTATTGAAGGTCTCTCTGCCATCAGCCCCCTGCTCAGCTCCCGTCTCCTAGGTGCATTCAGTGAAGTAGCATCCACTCTGCAGCCTCCCGCACCATGTTGTTTAGGAACGGCACATTTCCTCTTCGTAAAGAAATCTTTTCTTGCAGCCTGCCTGCCCCGAGCTCCTATTCCTTTTCCGAAGGCCGAGTTCGGCATAGCCCTGCAATGACCCCTTCCCTCAAGGCCGGACACATCTCTGAAAGACTATACTCCATGAGTCCCCATTCATTACATCTTACCTCCCATGAAACACAAAGGAGTTGTAGCGTGATGGGAGGAAACAACGGCCTCCTTCTCCTTCTCGGAATACCCCGTTGCCCAAGGTTACGGGCCTTGTCCAGAAGCAACAGTTGCCCAGGATTTCTTTGCTTTGAGCTCGTGAGACAGCATATCATGTAGGACCGCCGAGAAGGAGACCTGCCTCTCTCTGGTTTGGAAGAGGTTAGCTTTTCTACTCAGCCTTGGAGCACAAAGACCCAGCCAATTCCCAAGGACAGTTTCGAAGGTTACTGGTGCAGGTCTCTCTGCGCTTAGCCCACCGTTCAGGTACAGTCTGTAAAGTGCATTCAGGGAAGAGCAAGAAAGTCTCCAACGCCCCGCGTCTTGTGGGGAAGGAACAGCACATTCTCTCCTCAGTGAAGACGTCCTTTCTTGCAGACTGCCAGGCTGGGACTCCTCTTCCGTCTCAGACCACCGAGTTTGGCATAGCGTTGAAATGACACCTTCCCTCAACGCCGTACGCATCTCTTCAAGAACATAAACCCTGTGTGCCCATTCGTTATACCTCACCGCCCTAAGAAACACCGAAGAGCTGTGGCTGGATGGTAGGAAACAGTGGCCGTAGTGTCCTTCGATCAATATCCCGTTCCAAAGGCCCCCCCGTGAAAATCTCTTGCTTTCGAGGGCCTAGGGCATTCCAAGGGCTGCCAAACACAGCTAAAGGAGGCGAAATAAGAGAAGCAGAACTTGCTCCTGAGAAACTCGTACATACACTGAACCCAAAGCATGCCTCTTCGTGGAGACCGAAGGCCTCCCCAGCTCAGATTCTGGGCCCTGGAACACAGTGCTAACCGCTGCCTTCAAGGAGAGGTAGGCAAGGAATGTTTTCAAGTCTCGCCTGCCTCTCAGGGCCTGTTCAGCTTGAGTGGAAAATATCCACAGCCTGCCCGAACGTCCTGCCGAGCAGCGAGTTGTACTGGAGTGTAGCAAACGCTTCCAAGTTGTCTGAGGGGAAAGAGGCCATTGCTGTGGTGTGAACGGCCTTCTCTGCCACTCTTTCAGAGCACAGTGCTCTCTGGGCAGGCAGGATAGTTCCTAGAGCAGAAGCATTTGAACAGACGTCTGCCCTGGTATACTTCCTACATCCGCACATCGAGTGCATCTTTCCTACGCTCCAGGCACCAACACGGTGCACAGAACTCCTCCTGATGGCGAGACAGAAGACGCAACATTTCTTCTAGGGGGCTCGTGAGGGGCGAGGCCTCTTGAGGAGTTGGACCCTCGAATGCCGCTGAAACCACTGAGGTTGATTGCCACGTTATGTTAGCGACACACTGAGAGCATTTCAGGTTCATGGAACCCCGTGCAGTGCGCCACGAGAGAAGAAAACGCAGATGCTGCCTTGACAGGGTTAGATTGAATTGCCTCTGTCCCCCCTCCGAAAACTAACTTTCCCAGAGCCAGCACAGCTTCACGTCCTGAGCAACGTTTTCTGCTGTGTGCCAGGATACATGAAAGGAAACCTGGGGACGCTGGGAGACTCTGAGCTGTACGCGGCTTGCCAAAGCTTCTAGACCCTTCAGGGGTCAGTGTGGCCCTTCTGGAGAGTGACACAGCATGTTTCCTAATGGAAACCTAGTGTTACATTTCGGGGACTTTCTGCACAACCTTCCTCAGCCGCCTAGCTGGATGTCTTTGCCCAGAAGCGGCAGTTGCCAAGGAGTTCTTTCCCAGGAGCTCGTGAGACAGCATACCATGCAGAACCGCAGAGAAGGAGACCAGCCTTTCTCCGGGTTCTCAGAGGTTCGCTTTTCTGCCTTTGAGCCTTTGAACACAGAGATCCAGTCAGCTCCCAATGATACTTTAGAACTGTAGTATTGAAGGTCTCTCTGCCATCAGCCCCCTGCTCAGCTCCCGTCTCCTAGGTGCATTCAGTGAAGTAGCATCCACTCTGCAGCCTCCCGCACCATGTTGTTTAGGAACGGCACATTTCCTCTTCGTAAAGAAATCTTTTCTTGCAGCCTGCCTGCCCCGAGCTCCTATTCCTTTTCCGAAGGCCGAGTTCGGCATAGCCCTGCAATGACCCCTTCCCTCAAGGCCGGACACATCTCTGAAAGACTATACTCCATGAGTCCCCATTCATTACAACTTACCTCCCATGAAACACAAAGGAGTTGCAGCGTGATGGGAGGAAACAACGGCCTCCTTCTCCTTCTCGGAATACCCCGTTGCCCAAGGTTACGGGCCTTGTCCAGAAGCAACAGTTGCCCAGGATTTCTTTGCTTTGAGCTCGTGAGACAGCATATCATGTAGGACCACCGAGAAGGAGACCTGCCTCTCTCTGGTTTGGAAGAGGTTAGCTTTTCTACTCAGCCTTGGAGCACAAAGACCCAGCCAATTCCCAAGGACAGTTTCGAAGGTTACTGGTGCAGGTCTCTCTGCGCTTAGCCCACCGTTCAGGTACAGTCTGTAAAGTGCATTCAGGGAAGAGCAAGAAAGTCTCCAACGCCCCGCGTCTTGTGGGGAAGGAACAGCACATTCTCTCCTCAGTGAAGACGTCCTTTCTTGCAGACTGCCAGGCTGGGACTTCTCTTCCGTCTCAGAACACCGAGTTTGGCATAGCGTTGAAATGACCCCTTCCCTCAACGCCGTACGCATCTCTTCAAGAACATAAACCCTGTGTGCCCATTCGTTATACCTCACCGCCCTAAGAAACACCGAAGAGCTGTGGCTGGATGGTAGGAAACAGTGGCCGTAGTGTCCTTCGATCAATATCCCGTTCCAAAGGCCCCCCCGTGAAAATCTCTTGCTTTCGAGGGCCTAGGGCATTCCAAGGGCTGCCAAACACAGCTAAAGGAGGCGAAATAAGAGAAGCAGAACTTGCTCCTGAGAAACTCGTACATACACTGAACCCAAAGCATGCCTCTTCGTGGAGACCGAAGGCCTCCCCAGCTCAGATTCTGGGCCCTGGAACACAGTGCTAACCGCTGCCTTCAAGGAGAGGTAGGCAAGGAATGTTTTCAAGTCTCGCCTGCCTCTCAGGGCCTGTTCAGCTTGAGTGGAAAATATCCACAGCCTGCCCGAACGTCCTGCCGAGCAGCGAGTTGTACTGGAGTGTAGCAAACGCTTCCAAGTTGTCTGAGGGGAAAGAGGCCATTGCTGTGGTGTGAACGGCCTTCTCTGCCACTCTTTCGGAGCACAGTGCTCTCTGGGCAGGCAGGATAGTTCCTAGAGCAGAAGCATTTGAACAGACGTCTGCCCTGGTATACTTCCTACATCCGCACATCGAGTGCATCTTTCCTACGCTCCAGGCACCAACACGGTGCACAGAACTCCTCCTGATGGCGAGACAGAAGACGCAACATTTCTTCTAGGGGGCTCGTGAGGGGCGAGGCCTCTTGAGGAGTTGGACCCTCGAATGCCGCTGAAACCACTGAGGTTGATTGCCACGTTATGTTAGCGACACACTGAGAGCATTTCAGGTTCATGGAACCCCGTGCAGTGCGCCACGAGAGAAGAAAACGCAGATGCTGCCTTGACAGGGTTAGATTGAATTGCCTCTGTCCCCCCTCCGAAAACTAACTTTCCCAGAGCCAGCACAGCTTCACGTCCCGAGCAACGTTTTCTGCTGTGTGCCAGGATACATGAAAGGAAACCTGGGGACGCTGGGAGACTCTGAGCTGTACGCGGCTTGCCAAAGCTTCTAGACCCTTCAGGGGTCAGTGTGGCCCTTCTGGAGAGTGACACAGCATGTTTCCTAATGGAAACCTAGTGTTACATTTCGGGGACTTTCTGCACAACCTTCCTCAGCCGCCTAGCTGGATGTCTTTGCCCAGAAGCGGCAGTTGCCAAGGAGTTCTTTCCCAGGAGCTCGTGAGACAGCATACCATGCAGAACCGCAGAGAAGGAGACCAGCCTTTCTCCGGGTTCTCAGAGGTTCGCTTTTCTGCCTTTGAGCCTTTGAACACAGAGATCCAGTCAGCTCCCAATGATACTTTAGAACTGTAGTATTGAAGGTCTCTCTGCCATCAGCCCCCTGCTCAGCTCCCGTCTCCTAGGTGCATTCAGTGAAGTAGCATCCACTCTGCAGCCTCCCGCACCATGTTGTTTAGGAACGGCACATTTCCTCTTCGTAAAGAAATCTTTTCTTGCAGCCTGCCTGCCCCGAGCTCCTATTCCTTTTCCGAAGGCCGAGTTCGGCATAGCCCTGCAATGACCCCTTCCCTCAAGGCCGGACACATCTCTGAAAGACTATACTCCATGAGTCCCCATTCATTACAACTTACCTCCCATGAAACACAAAGGAGTTGCAGCGTGATGGGAGGAAACAACGGCCTCCTTCTCCTTCTCGGAATACCCCGTTGCCCAAGGTTACGGGCCTTGTCCAGAAGCAACAGTTGCCCAGGATTTCTTTGCTTTGAGCTCGTGAGACAGCATATCATGTAGGACCACCAAGAAGGAGACCTGCCTCTCTCTGGTTTGGAAGAGGTTAGCTTTTCTACTCAGCCTTGGAGCACAAAGACCCAGCCAATTCCCAAGGACAGTTTCGAAGGTTACTGGTGCAGGTCTCTCTGCGCTTAGCCCACCGTTCAGGTACAGTCTGTAAAGTGCATTCAGGGAAGAGCAAGAAAGTCTCCAACGCCCCGCGTCTTGTGGGGAAGGAACAGCACATTCTCTCCTCAGTGAAGACGTCCTTTCTTGCAGACTGCCAGGCTGGGACTCCT
The DNA here is from genome assembly GCF_965194805.1 of Balaenoptera borealis. NCBI lineage: Eukaryota > Metazoa > Chordata > Mammalia > Artiodactyla > Balaenopteridae > Balaenoptera > Balaenoptera borealis. The sequence continues at coordinate 20,044 of NW_028122517.1, read as the reverse complement.
CTTCCGTCTCAGAACACCGAGTTTGGCATAGCGTTGAAATGACCCCTTCCCTCAACGCCGTACGCATCTCTTCAAGAACATAAACCCTGTGTGCCCATTCGTTATACCTCACCGCCCTAAGAAACACCGAAGAGCTGTGGCTGGATGGTAGGAAACAGTGGCCGTAGTGTCCTTCGATCAATATCCCGTTCCAAAGGCCCCCCGTGAAAATCTCTTGCTTTCGAGGGCCTAGGGCATACCAAGGGCTGCCAAACACAGCTAAAGGAGGCGAAATAAGAGAAGCAGAACTTGCTCCTGAGAAACTCGTACATACACTGAACCCAAAGCATGCCTCTTCGTGGAGACCGAAGGCCTCCCCAGCTCAGATTCTGGGCCCTGGAACACAGTGCTAACCGCTGCCTTCAAGGAGAGGTAGGCAAGGAATGTTTTCAAGTCTCGCCTGCCTCTCAGGGCCTGTTCAGCTTGAGTGGAAAATATCCACAGCCTGCCCGAACGTCCTGCCGAGCAGCGAGTTGTACTGGAGTGTAGCAAACGCTTCCAAGTTGTCTGAGGGGAAAGAGGCCATTGCTGTGGTGTGAACGGCCTTCTCTGCCACTCTTTCGGAGCACAGTGCTCTCTGGGCAGGCAGGATAGTTCCTAGAGCAGAAGCATTTGAACAGACGTCTGCCCTGGTATACTTCCTACATCCGCACATCGAGTGCATCTTTCCTACGCTCCAGGCACCAACACGGTGCACAGAACTCCTCCTGATGGCGAGACAGAAGACGCAACATTTCTTCTAGGGGGCTCGTGAGGGGCGAGGCCTCTTGAGGAGTTGGACCCTCGAATGCCGCTGAAACCACTGAGGTTGATTGCCACGTTATGTTAGCGACACACTGAGAGCATTTCAGGTTCATGGAACCCCGTGCAGTGCGCCACGAGAGAAGAAAACGCAGATGCTGCCTTGACAGGGTTAGATTGAATTGCCTCTGTCCCCCCTCCGAAAACTAACTTTCCCAGAGCCAGCACAGCTTCACGTCCCGAGCAACGTTTTCTGCTGTGTGCCAGGATACATGAAAGGAAACCTGGGGACGCTGGGAGACTCTGAGCTGTACGCGGCTTGCCAAAGCTTCTAGACCCTTCAGGGGTCAGTGTGGCCCTTCTGGAGAGTGACACAGCATGTTTCCTAATGGAAACCTAGTGTTACATTTCGGGGACTTTCTGCACAACCTTCCTCAGCCGCCTAGCTGGATGTCCTTGCCCAGAAGCGGCAGTTGCCAAGGAGTTCTTTCCCAGGAGCTCGTGAGACAGCATACCATGCAGAACCGCAGAGAAGGAGACCAGCCTTTCTCCGGGTTTTCAGAGGTTCGCTTTTCTGCCTTTGAGCCTTTGAACACAGAGATCCAGTCAGCTCCCAATGATACTTTAGAACTGTAGTATTGAAGGTCTCTCTGCCATCAGCCCCCTGCTCAGCTCCCGTCTCCTAGGTGCATTCAGTGAAGTAGCATCCACTCTGCAGCCTCCCGCACCATGTTGTTTAGGAACGGCACATTTCCTCTTCGTAAAGAAATCTTTTCTTGCAGCCTGCCTGCCCCGAGCTCCTATTCCTTTTCCGAAGGCCGAGTTCGGCATAGCCCTGCAATGACCCCTTCCCTCAAGGCCGGACACATCTCTGAAAGACTATACTCCATGAGTCCCCATTCATTACATCTTACCTCCCATGAAACACAAAGGAGTTGTAGCGTGATGGGAGGAAACAACGGCCTCCTTCTCCTTCTCGGAATACCCCGTTGCCCAAGGTTACGGGCCTTGTCCAGAAGCAACAGTTGCCCAGGATTTCTTTGCTTTGAGCTCGTGAGACAGCATATCATGTAGGACCGCCGAGAAGGAGACCTGCCTCTCTCTGGTTTGGAAGAGGTTAGCTTTTCTACTCAGCCTTGGAGCACAAAGACCCAGCCAATTCCCAAGGACAGTTTCGAAGGTTACTGGTGCAGGTCTCTCTGCGCTTAGCCCACCGTTCAGCTACAGTCTGTAAAGTGCATTCAGGGAAGAGCAAGAAAGTCTCCAACGCCCCGCGTCTTGTGGGGAAGGAACAGCACATTCTCTCCTCAGTGAAGACGTCCTTTCTTGCAGACTGCCAGGCTGGGACTCCTCTTCCGTCTCAGACCACCGAGTTTGGCATAGCGTTGAAATGACACCTTCCCTCAACGCCGTACGCATCTCTTCAAGAACATAAACCCTGTGTGCCCATTCGTTATACCTCACCGCCCTAAGAAACACCGAAGAGCTGTGGCTGGATGGTAGGAAACAGTGGCCGTAGTGTCCTTCGATCAATATCCCGTTCCAAAGGCCCCCCCGTGAAAATCTCTTGCTTTCGAGGGCCTAGGGCATTCCAAGGGCTGCCAAACACAGCTAAAGGAGGCGAAATAAGAGAAGCAGAACTTGCTCCTGAGAAACTCGTACATACACTGAACCCAAAGCATGCCTCTTCGTGGAGACCGAAGGCCTCCCCAGCTCAGATTCTGGGCCCTGGAACACAGTGCTAACCGCTGCCTTCAAGGAGAGGTAGGCAAGGAATGTTTTCAAGTCTCGCCTGCCTCTCAGGGCCTGTTCAGCTTGAGTGGAAAATATCCACAGCCTGCCCGAACGTCCTGCCGAGCAGCGAGTTGTACTGGAGTGTAGCAAACGCTTCCAAGTTGTCTGAGGGGAAAGAGGCCATTGCTGTGGTGTGAACGGCCTTCTCTGCCACTCTTTCGGAGCACAGTGCTCTCTGGGCAGGCAGGATAGTTCCTAGAGCAGAAGCATTTGAACAGACGTCTGCCCTGGTATACTTCCTACATCCGCACATCGAGTGCATCTTTCCTACGCTCCAGGCACCAACACGGTGCACAGAACTCCTCCTGATGGCGAGACAGAAGACGCAACATTTCTTCTAGGGGGCTCGTGAGGGGCGAGGCCTCTTGAGGAGTTGGACCCTCGAATGCCGCTGAAACCACTGAGGTTGATTGCCACGTTATGTTAGCGACACACTGAGAGCATTTCAGGTTCATGGAACCCCGTGCAGTGCGCCACGAGAGAAGAAAACGCAGATGCTGCCTTGACAGGGTTAGATTGAATTGCCTCTGTCCCCCCTCCGAAAACTAACTTTCCCAGAGCCAGCACAGCTTCACGTCCTGAGCAACGTTTTCTGCTGTGTGCCAGGATACATGAAAGGAAACCTGGGGACGCTGGGAGACTCTGAGCTGTACGCGGCTTGCCAAAGCTTCTAGACCCTTCAGGGGTCAGTGTGGCCCTTCTGGAGAGTGACACAGCATGTTTCCTAATGGAAACCTAGTGTTACATTTCGGGGACTTTCTGCACAACCTTCCTCAGCCGCCTAGCTGGATGTCTTTGCCCAGAAGCGGCAGTTGCCAAGGAGTTCTTTCCCAGGAGCTCGTGAGACAGCATACCATGCAGAACCGCAGAGAAGGAGACCAGCCTTTCTCCGGGTTCTCAGAGGTTCGCTTTTCTGCCTTTGAGCCTTTGAACACAGAGATCCAGTCAGCTCCCAATGATACTTTAGAACTGTAGTATTGAAGGTCTCTCTGCCATCAGCCCCCTGCTCAGCTCCCGTCTCCTAGGTGCATTCAGTGAAGTAGCATCCACTCTGCAGCCTCCCGCACCATGTTGTTTAGGAACGGCACATTTCCTCTTCGTAAAGAAATCTTTTCTTGCAGCCTGCCTGCCCCGAGCTCCTATTCCTTTTCCGAAGGCCGAGTTCGGCATAGCCCTGCAATGACCCCTTCCCTCAAGGCCGGACACATCTCTGAAAGACTATACTCCATGAGTCCCCATTCATTACATCTTACCTCCCATGAAACACAAAGGAGTTGTAGCGTGATGGGAGGAAACAACGGCCTCCTTCTCCTTCTCGGAATACCCCGTTGCCCAAGGTTACGGGCCTTGTCCAGAAGCAACAGTTGCCCAGGATTTCTTTGCTTTGAGCTCGTGAGACAGCATATCATGTAGGACCGCCGAGAAGGAGACCTGCCTCTCTCTGGTTTGGAAGAGGTTAGCTTTTCTACTCAGCCTTGGAGCACAAAGACCCAGCCAATTCCCAAGGACAGTTTCGAAGGTTACTGGTGCAGGTCTCTCTGCGCTTAGCCCACCGTTCAGCTACAGTCTGTAAAGTGCATTCAGGGAAGAGCAAGAAAGTCTCCAACGCCCCGCGTCTTGTGGGGAAGGAACAGCACATTCTCTCCTCAGTGAAGACGTCCTTTCTTGCAGACTGCCAGGCTGGGACTCCTCTTCCGTCTCAGACCACCGAGTTTGGCATAGCGTTGAAATGACCCCTTCCCTCAACGCCGTACGCATCTCTTCAAGAACATAAACCCTGTGTGCCCATTCGTTATACCTCACCGCCCTAAGAAACACCGAAGAGCTGTGGCTGGATGGTAGGAAACAGTGGCCGTAGTGTCCTTCGATCAATATCCCGTTCCAAAGGCCCCCCCGTGAAAATCTCTTGCTTTCGAGGGCCTAGGGCATTCCAAGGGCTGCCAAACACAGCTAAAGGAGGCGAAATAAGAGAAGCAGAACTTGCTCCTGAGAAACTCGTACATACACTGAACCCAAAGCATGCCTCTTCGTGGAGACCGAAGGCCTCCCCAGCTCAGATTCTGGGCCCTGGAACACAGTGCTAACCGCTGCCTTCAAGGAGAGGTAGGCAAGGAATGTTTTCAAGTCTCGCCTGCCTCTCAGGGCCTGTTCAGCTTGAGTGGAAAATATCCACAGCCTGCCCGAACGTCCTGCCGAGCAGCGAGTTGTACTGGAGTGTAGCAAACGCTTCCAAGTTGTCTGAGGGGAAAGAGGCCATTGCTGTGGTGTGAACGGCCTTCTCTGCCACTCTTTCGGAGCACAGTGCTCTCTGGGCAGGCAGGATAGTTCCTAGAGCAGAAGCATTTGAACAGACGTCTGCCCTGGTATACTTCCTACATCCGCACATCGAGTGCATCTTTCCTACGCTCCAGGCACCAACACGGTGCACAGAACTCCTCCTGATGGCGAGACAGAAGACGCAACATTTCTTCTAGGGGGCTCGTGAGGGGCGAGGCCTCTTGAGGAGTTGGACCCTCGAATGCCGCTGAAACCACTGAGGTTGATTGCCACGTTATGTTAGCGACACACTGAGAGCATTTCAGGTTCATGGAACCCCGTGCAGTGCGCCACGAGAGAAGAAAACGCAGATGCTGCCTTGACAGGGTTAGATTGAATTGCCTCTGTCCCCCCTCCGAAAACTAACTTTCCCAGAGCCAGCACAGCTTCACGTCCTGAGCAACGTTTTCTGCTGTGTGCCAGGATACATGAAAGGAAACCTGGGGACGCTGGGAGACTCTGAGCTGTACGCGGCTTGCCAAAGCTTCTAGACCCTTCAGGGGTCAGTGTGGCCCTTCTGGAGAGTGACACAGCATGTTTCCTAATGGAAACCTAGTGTTACATTTCGGGGACTTTCTGCACAACCTTCCTCAGCCGCCTAGCTGGATGTCTTTGCCCAGAAGCGGCAGTTGCCAAGGAGTTCTTTCCCAGGAGCTCGTGAGACAGCATACCATGCAGAACCGCAGAGAAGGAGACCAGCCTTTCTCCGGGTTCTCAGAGGTTCGCTTTTCTGCCTTTGAGCCTTTGAACACAGAGATCCAGTCAGCTCCCAATGATACTTTAGAACTGTAGTATTGAAGGTCTCTCTGCCATCAGCCCCCTGCTCAGCTCCCGTCTCCTAGGTGCATTCAGTGAAGTAGCATCCACTCTGCAGCCTCCCGCACCATGTTGTTTAGGAACGGCACATTTCCTCTTCGTAAAGAAATCTTTTCTTGCAGCCTGCCTGCCCCGAGCTCCTATTCCTTTTCCGAAGGCCGAGTTCGGCATAGCCCTGCAATGACCCCTTCCCTCAAGGCCGGACACATCTCTGAAAGACTATACTCCATGAGTCCCCATTCATTACAACTTACCTCCCATGAAACACAAAGGAGTTGCAGCGTGATGGGAGGAAACAACGGCCTCCTTCTCCTTCTCGGAATACCCCGTTGCCCAAGGTTACGGGCCTTGTCCAGAAGCAACAGTTGCCCAGGATTTCTTTGCTTTGAGCTCGTGAGACAGCATATCATGTAGGACCACCGAGAAGGAGACCTGCCTCTCTCTGGTTTGGAAGAGGTTAGCTTTTCTACTCAGCCTTGGAGCACAAAGACCCAGCCAATTCCCAAGGACAGTTTCGAAGGTTACTGGTGCAGGTCTCTCTGCGCTTAGCCCACCGTTCAGGTACAGTCTGTAAAGTGCATTCAGGGAAGAGCAAGAAAGTCTCCAACGCCCCGCGTCTTGTGGGGAAGGAACAGCACATTCTCTCCTCAGTGAAGACGTCCTTTCTTGCAGACTGCCAGGCTGGGACTCCTCTTCCGTCTCAGAACACCGAGTTTGGCATAGCGTTGAAATGACCCCTTCCCTCAACGCCGTACGCATCTCTTCAAGAACATAAACCCTGTGTGCCCATTCGTTATACCTCACCGCCCTAAGAAACACCGAAGAGCTGTGGCTGGATGGTAGGAAACAGTGGCCGTAGTGTCCTTCGATCAATATCCCGTTCCAAAGGCCCCCCGTGAAAATCTCTTGCTTTCGAGGGCCTAGGGCATACCAAGGGCTGCCAAACTCAGCTAAAGGAGGCGAAATAAGAGAAGCAGAACTTGCTCCTGAGAAACTCGTACATACACTGAACCCAAAGCATGCCTCTTCGTGGAGACCGAAGGCCTCCCCAGCTCAGATTCTGGGCCCTGGAACACAGTGCTAACCGCTGCCTTCAAGGAGAGGTAGGCAAGGAATGTTTTCAAGTCTCGCCTGCCTCTCAGGGCCTGTTCAGCTTGAGTGGAAAATATCCACAGCCTGCCCGAACGTCCTGCCGAGCAGCGAGTTGTACTGGAGTGTAGCAAACGCTTCCAAGTTGTCTGAGGGAAAAGAGGCCATTGCTGTGGTGTGAACGGCCTTCTCTGCCACTCTTTTGGAGCACAATGCTCTCTGGGCAGGCAGCATAGTTCCTAGAGCAGAAGCATTTGAACAGACGTCTGCCCTGGTATACTTCCTACATCCGCACATCGAGTGCATCTTTCCTACGCTCCAGGCACCAACACGGTGCACAGAACTCCTCCTGATGGCGAGACAGAAGACGCAACATTTCTTCTAGGGGGCTCGTGAGGGGCGAGGCCTCTTGAGGAGTTGGACCCTCGAATGCCGCTGAAACCACTGAGGTTGATTGCCATGTTATGTTAGCGACACACTGAGAGCATTTCAGGTTCATGGAACCCCGTGCAGTGCGCCACGAGAGAAGAAAACGCAGATGCTGCCTTGACAGGGTTAGATTGAATTGCCTCTGTCCCCCCTCCGAAAACTAACTTTCCCAGAGCCAGCACAGCTTCACGTCCCGAGCAACGTTTTCTGCTGTGTGCCAGGATACATGAAAGGAAACCTGGGGACGCTGGGAGACTCTGAGCTGTACGCGGCTTGCCAAAGCTTCTAGACCCTTCAGGGGTCAGTGTGGCCCTTCTGGAGAGTGACACAGCATGTTTCCTAATGGAAACCTAGTGTTACATTTCGGGGACTTTCTGCACAACCTTCCTCAGCCGCCTAGCTGGATGTCCTTGCCCAGAAGCGGCAGTTGCCAAGGAGTTCTTTCCCAGGAGCTCGTGAGACAGCATACCATGCAGAACCGCAGAGAAGGAGACCAGCCTTTCTCCGGGTTCTCAGAGGTTCGCTTTTCTGCCTTTGAGCCTTTGAACACAGAGATCCAGTCAGCTCCCAATGATACTTTAGAACTGTAGTATTGAAGGTCTCTCTGCCATCAGCCCCCTGCTCAGCTCCCGTCTCCTAGGTGCATTCAGTGAAGTAGCATCCACTCTGCAGCCTCCCGCACCATGTTGTTTAGGAACGGCACATTTCCTCTTCGTAAAGAAATCTTTTCTTGCAGCCTGCCTGGCCCGAGCTCCTATTCCTTTTCCGAAGGCCGAGTTCGGCATAGCCCTGCAATGACCCCTTCCCTCAAGGCCGGACACATCTCTGAAAGACTATACTCCATGAGTCCCCATTCATTACAACTTACCTCCCATGAAACACAAAGGAGTTGCAGCGTGATGGGAGGAAACAACGGCCTCCTTCTCCTTCTCGGAATACCCCGTTGCCCAAGGTTACGGGCCTTGTCCAGAAGCAACAGTTGCCCAGGATTTCTTTGCTTTGAGCTCGTGAGACAGCATATCATGTAGGACCACCGAGAAGGAGACCTGCCTCTCTCTGGTTTGGAAGAGGTTAGCTTTTCTACTCAGCCTTGGAGCACAAAGACCCAGCCAATTCCCAAGGACAGTTTCGAAGGTTACTGGTGCAGGTCTCTCTGCGCTTAGCCCACCGTTCAGGTACAGTCTGTAAAGTGCATTCAGGGAAGAGCAAGAAAGTCTCCAACGCCCCGCGTCTTGTGGGGAAGGAACAGCACATTCTCTCCTCAGTGAAGACGTCCTTTCTTGCAGACTGCCAGGCTGGGACTCCTCTTCCGTCTCAGAACACCGAGTTTGGCATAGCGTTGAAATGACCCCTTCCCTCAACGCCGTACGCATCTCTTCAAGAACATAAACCCTGTGTGCCCATTCGTTATACCTCACCGCCCTAAGAAACACCGAAGAGCTGTGGCTGGATGGTAGGAAACAGTGGCCGTAGTGTCCTTCGATCAATATCCCGTTCCAAAGGCCCCCCGTGAAAATCTCTTGCTTTCGAGGGCCTAGGGCATACCAAGGGCTGCCAAACACAGCTAAAGGAGGCGAAATAAGAGAAGCAGAACTTGCTCCTGAGAAACTCGTACATACACTGAACCCAAAGCATGCCTCTTCGTGGAGACCGAAGGCCTCCCCAGCTCAGATTCTGGGCCCTGGAACACAGTGCTAACCGCTGCCTTCAAGGAGAGGTAGGCAAGGAATGTTTTCAAGTCTCGCCTGCCTCTCAGGGCCTGTTCAGCTTGAGTGGAAAATATCCACAGCCTGCCCGAACGTCCTGCCGAGCAGCGAGTTGTACTGGAGTGTAGCAAACGCTTCCAAGTTGTCTGAGGGGAAAGAGGCCATTGCTGTGGTGTGAACGGCCTTCTCTGCCACTCTTTTGGAGCACAATGCTCTCTGGGCAGGCAGCATAGTTCCTAGAGCCGAAGCATTTGAACAGACGTCTGCCCTGGTATACTTCCTACATCCGCACATCGAGTGCATCTTTCCTACGCTCCAGGCACCAACACGGTGCACAGAACTCCTCCTGATGGCGAGACAGAAGACGCAACATTTCTTCTAGGGGGCTCGTGAGGGGCGAGGCCTCTTGAGGAGTTGGACCCTCGAATGCCGCTGAAACCACTGAGGTTGATTGCCATGTTATGTTAGCGACACACTGAGAGCATTTCAGGTTCATGGAACCCCGTGCAGTGCGCCACGAGAGAAGAAAACGCAGATGCTGCCTTGACAGGGTTAGATTGAATTGCCTCTGTCCCACCTCCGAAAACTAACTTTCCCAGAGCCAGCACAGCTTCACGTCCCGAGCAACGTTTTCTGCTGTGTGCCAGGATACATGAAAGGAAACCTGGGGACGCTGGGAGACTCTGAGCTGTACGCGGCTTGCCAAAGCTTCTAGACCCTTCAGGGGTCAGTGTGGCCCTTCTGGAGAGTGACACAGCATGTTTCCTAATGGAAACCTAGTGTTACATTTCGGGGACTTTCTGCACAACCTTCCTCAGCCGCCTAGCTGGATGTCCATGCCCAGAAGCGGCAGTTGCCAAGGAGTTCTTTCCCAGAAGCTCGTGAGACAGCATACCATGCAGAACCGCAGAGAAGGAGACCAGCCTTTCTCCGGGTTTTCAGAGGTTCGCTTTTCTGCCTTTGAGCCTTTGAACACAGAGATCCAGTCAGCTCCCAATGATACTTTAGAACTGTAGTATTGAAGGTCTCTCTGCCATCAGCCCCCTGCTCAGCTCCCGTCTCCTAGGTGCATTCAGTGAAGTAGCATCCACTCTGCAGCCTCCCGCACCATGTTGTTTAGGAACGGCACATTTCCTCTTCGTAAAGAAATCTTTTCTTGCAGCCTGCCTGCCCCGAGCTCCTATTCCTTTTCCGAAGGCCGAGTTCGGCATAGCCCTGCAATGACCCCTTCCCTCAAGGCCGGACACATCTCTGAAAGACTATACTCCATGGGTCCCCATTCATTACATCTTACCTCCCATGAAACACAAAGGAGTTGTAGCGTGATGGGAGGAAACAACGGCCTCCTTCTCCTTCTCGGAATACCCCGTTGCCCAAGGTTACGGGCCTTGTCCAGAAGCAACAGTTGCCCAGGATTTCTTTGCTTTGAGCTCGTGAGACAGCATATCATGTAGGACCGCCGAGAAGGAGACCTGCCTCTCTCTGGTTTGGAAGAGGTTAGCTTTTCTACTCAGCCTTGGAGCACAAAGACCCAGCCAATTCCCAAGGACAGTTTCGAAGGTTACTGGTGCAGGTCTCTCTGCGCTTAGCCCACCGTTCAGCTACAGTCTGTAAAGTGCATTCAGGGAAGAGCAAGAAAGTCTCCAACGCCCCGCGTCTTGTGGGGAAGGAACAGCACATTCTCTCCTCAGTGAAGACGTCCTTTCTTGCAGACTGCCAGGCTGGGACTCCTCTTCCGTCTCAGACCACCGAGTTTGGCATAGCGTTGAAATGACACCTTCCCTCAACGCCGTACGCATCTCTTCAAGAACATAAACCCTGTGTGCCCATTCGTTATACCTCACCGCCCTAAGAAACACCGAAGAGCTGTGGCTGGATGGTAGGAAACAGTGGCCGTAGTGTCCTTCGATCAATATCCCGTTCCAAAGGCCCCCCCGTGAAAATCTCTTGCTTTCGAGGGCCTAGGGCATTCCAAGGGCTGCCAAACACAGCTAAAGGAGGCGAAATAAGAGAAGCAGAACTTGCTCCTGAGAAACTCGTACATACACTGAACCCAAAGCATGCCTCTTCGTGGAGACCGAAGGCCTCCCCAGCTCAGATTCTGGGCCCTGGAACACAGTGCTAACCGCTGCCTTCAAGGAGAGGTAGGCAAGGAATGTTTTCAAGGCTCGCCTGCCTCTCAGGGCCTGTTCAGCTTGAGTGGAAAATAGCCACAGCCTGCCCGAACGTCCTGCCGAGCAGCGAGTTGTACTGGAGTGTAGCAAACGCTTCCAAGTTGTCTGAGGGGAAAGAGGCCATTGCTGTGGTGTGAACGGCCTTCTCTGCCACTCTTTCGGAGCACAGTGCTCTCTGGGCAGGCAGGATAGTTCCTAGAGCAGAAGCATTTGAACAGACGTCTGCCCTGGTATACTTCCTACATCCGCACATCGAGTGCATCTTTCCTACGCTCCAGGCACCAACACGGTGCACAGAACTCCTCCTGATGGCGAGACAGAAGACGCAACATTTCTTCTAGGGGGCTCGTGAGGGGCGAGGCCTCTTGAGGAGTTGGACCCTCGAATGCCGCTGAAACCACTGAGGTTGATTGCCACGTTATGTTAGCGACACACTGAGAGCATTTCAGGTTCATGGAACCCCGTGCAGTGCGCCACGAGAGAAGAAAACGCAGATGCTGCCTTGACAGGGTTAGATTGAATTGCCTCTGTCCCCCCTCCGAAAACTAACTTTCCCAGAGCCAGCACAGCTTCACGTCCCGAGCAACGTTTTCTGCTGTGTGCCAGGATACATGAAAGGAAACCTGGGGACGCTGGGAGACTCTGAGCTGTACGCGGCTTGCCAAAGCTTCTAGACCCTTCAGGGGTCAGTGTGGCCCTTCTGGAGAGTGACACAGCATGTTTCCTAATGGAAACCTAGTGTTACATTTCGGGGACTTTCTGCACAACCTTCCTCAGCCGCCTAGCTGGATGTCTTTGCCCAGAAGCGGCAGTTGCCAAGGAGTTCTTTCCCAGGAGCTCGTGAGACAGCATACCATGCAGAACCGCAGAGAAGGAGACCAGCCTTTCTCCGGGTTCTCAGAGGTTCGCTTTTCTGCCTTTGAGCCTTTGAACACAGAGATCCAGTCAGCTCCCAATGATACTTTAGAACTGTAGTATTGAAGGTCTCTCTGCCATCAGCCCCCTGCTCAGCTCCCGTCTCCTAGGTGCATTCAGTGAAGTAGCATCCACTCTGCAGCCTCCCGCACCATGTTGTTTAGGAACGGCACATTTCCTCTTCGTAAAGAAATCTTTTCTTGCAGCCTGCCTGCCCCGAGCTCCTATTCCTTTTCCGAAGGCCGAGTTCGGCATAGCCCTGCAATGACCCCTTCCCTCAAGGCCGGACACATCTCTGAAAGACTATACTCCATGAGTCCCCATTCATTACATCTTACCTCCCATGAAACACAAAGGAGTTGCAGCGTGATGGGAGGAAACAACGGCCTCCTTCTCCTTCTCGGAATACCCCGTTGCCCAAGGTTACGGGCCTTGTCCAGAAGCAACAGTTGCCCAGGATTTCTTTGCTTTGAGCTCGTGAGACAGCATATCATGTAGGACCACCGAGAAGGAGACCTGCCTCTCTCTGGTTTGGAAGAGGTTAGCTTTTCTACTCAGCCTTGGAGCACAAAGACCCAGCCAATTCCCAAGGACAGTTTCGAAGGTTACTGGTGCAGGTCTCTCTGCGCTTAGCCCACCGTTCAGGTACAGTCTGTAAAGTGCATTCAGGGAAGAGCAAGAAAGTCTCCAACGCCCCGCGTCTTGTGGGGAAGGAACAGCACATTCTCTCCTCAGTGAAGACGTCCTTTCTTGCAGACTGCCAGGCTGGGACTCCTCTTCCGTCTCAGAACACCGAGTTTGGCATAGCGTTGAAATGACCCCTTCCCTCAACGCCGTACGCATCTCTTCAAGAACATAAACCCTGTGTGCCCATTCGTTATACCTCACCGCCCTAAGAAACACCGAAGAGCTGTGGCTGGATGGTAGGAAACAGTGGCCGTAGTGTCCTTCGATCAATATCCCGTTCCAAAGGCCCCCCGTGAAAATCTCTTGCTTTCGAGGGCCTAGGGCATACCAAGGGCTGCCAAACACAGCTAAAGGAGGCGAAATAAGAGAAGCAGAACTTGCTCCTGAGAAACTCGTACATACACTGAACCCAAAGCATGCCTCTTCGTGGAGACCGAAGGCCTCCCCAGCTCAGATTCTGGGCCCTGGAACACAGTGCTAACCGCTGCCTTCAAGGAGAGGTAGGCAAGGAATGTTTTCAAGTCTCGCCTGCCTCTCAGGGCCTGTTCAGCTTGAGTGGAAAATATCCACAGCCTGCCCGAACGTCCTGCCGAGCAGCGAGTTGTACTGGAGTGTAGCAAACGCTTCCAAGTTGTCTGAGGGGAAAGAGGCCATTGCTGTGGTGTGAACGGCCTTCTCTGCCACTCTTTCGGAGCACAGTGCTCTCTGGGCAGGCAGGATAGTTCCTAGAGCAGAAGCATTTGAACAGACGTCTGCCCTGGTATACTTCCTACATCCGCACATCGAGTGCATCTTTCCTACGCTCCAGGCACCAACACGGTGCACAGAACTCCTCCTGATGGCGAGACAGAAGACGCAACATTTCTTCTAGGGGGCTCGTGAGGGGCGAGGCCTCTTGAGGAGTTGGACCCTCGAATGCCGCTGAAACCACTGAGGTTGATTGCCACGTTATGTTAGCGACACACTGAGAGCATTTCAGGTTCATGGAACCCCGTGCAGTGCGCCACGAGAGAAGAAAACGCAGATGCTGCCTTGACAGGGTTAGATTGAATTGCCTCTGTCCCCCCTCCGAAAACTAACTTTCCCAGAGCCAGCACAGCTTCACGTCCCGAGCAACGTTTTCTGCTGTGTGCCAGGATACATGAAAGGAAACCTGGGGACGCTGGGAGACTCTGAGCTGTACGTGGCTTGCCAAAGCTTCTAGACCCTTCAGGGGTCAGTGTGGCCCTTCTGGAGAGTGACACAGCATGTTTCCTAATGGAAACCTAGTGTTACATTTCGGGGACTTTCTGCACAACCTTCCTCAGCCGCCTAGCTGGATGTCCTTGCCCAGAAGCGGCAGTTGCCAAGGAGTTCTTTCCCAGGAGCTCGTGAGACAGCATACCATGCAGAACCGCAGAGAAGGAGACCAGCCTTTCTCCGGGTTCTCAGAGGTTCGCTTTTCTGCCTTTGAGCCTTTGAACACAGAGATCCAGTCAGCTCCCAATGATACTTTAGAACTGTAGTATTGAAGGTCTCTCTGCCATCAGCCCCCTGCTCAGCTCCCGTCTCCTAGGTGCATTCAGTGAAGTAGCATCCACTCTGCAGCCTCCCGCACCATGTTGTTTAGGAACGGCACATTTCCTCTTCGTAAAGAAATCTTTTCTTGCAGCCTGCCTGGCCCGAGCTCCTATTCCTTTTCCGAAGGCCGAGTTCGGCATAGCCCTGCAATGACCCCTTCCCTCAAGGCCGGACACATCTCTGAAAGACTATACTCCATGAGTCCCCATTCATTACAACTTACCTCCCATGAAACACAAAGGAGTTGTAGCGTGATGGGAGGAAACAACGGCCTCCTTCTCCTTCTCGGAATACCCCGTTGCCCAAGGTTACGGGCCTTGTCCAGAAGCAACAGTTGCCCAGGATTTCTTTGCTTTGAGCTCGTGAGACAGCATATCATGTAGGACCACCGAGAAGGAGACCTGCCTCTCTCTGGTTTGGAAGAGGTTAGCTTTTCTACTCAGCCTTGGAGCACAAAGACCCAGCCAATTCCCAAGGACAGTTTCGAAGGTTACTGGTGCAGGTCTCTCTGCGCTTAGCCCACCGTTCAGGTACAGTCTGTAAAGTGCATTCAGGGAAGAGCAAGAAAGTCTCCAACGCCCCGCGTCTTGTGGGGAAGGAACAGCACATTCTCTCCTCAGTGAAGACGTCCTTTCTTGCAGACTGCCAGGCTGGGACTCCTCTTCCGTCTCAGACCACCGAGTTTGGCATAGCGTTGAAATGACACCTTCCCTCAACGCCGTACGCATCTCTTCAAGAACATAAACCCTGTGTGCCCATTCGTTATACCTCACCGCCCTAAGAAACACCGAAGAGCTGTGGCTGGATGGTAGGAAACAGTGGCCGTAGTGTCCTTCGATCAATATCCCGTTCCAAAGGCCCCCCCGTGAAAATCTCTTGCTTTCGAGGGCCTAGGGCATTCCAAGGGCTGCCAAACACAGCTAAAGGAGGCGAAATAAGAGAAGCAGAACTTGCTCCTGAGAAACTCGTACATACACTGAACCCAAAGCATGCCTCTTCGTGGAGACCGAAGGCCTCCCCAGCTCAGATTCTGGGCCCTGGAACACAGTGCTAACCGCTGCCTTCAAGGAGAGGTAGGCAAGGAATGTTTTCAAGTCTCGCCTGCCTCTCAGGGCCTGTTCAGCTTGAGTGGAAAATATCCACAGCCTGCCCGAACGTCCTGCCGAGCAGCGAGTTGTACTGGAGTGTAGCAAACGCTTCCAAGTTGTCTGAGGGGAAAGAGGCCATTGCTGTGGTGTGAACGGCCTTCTCTGCCACTCTTTCGGAGCACAGTGCTCTCTGGGCAGGCAGGATAGTTCCTAGAGCAGAAGCATTTGAACAGACGTCTGCCCTGGTATACTTCCTACATCCGCACATCGAGTGCATCTTTCCTACGCTCCAGGCACCAACACGGTGCACAGAACTCCTCCTGATGGCGAGACAGAAGACGCAACATTTCTTCTAGGGGGCTCGTGAGGGGCGAGGCCTCTTGAGGAGTTGGACCCTCGAATGCCGCTGAAACCACTGAGGTTGATTGCCACGTTATGTTAGCGACACACTGAGAGCATTTCAGGTTCATGGAACCCCGTGCAGTGCGCCACGAGAGAAGAAAACGCAGATGCTGCCTTGACAGGGTTAGATTGAATTGCCTCTGTCCCCCCTCCGAAAACTAACTTTCCCAGAGCCAGCACAGCTTCACGTCCCGAGCAACGTTTTCTGCTGTGTGCCAGGATACATGAAAGGAAACCTGGGGACGCTGGGAGACTCTGAGCTGTACGCGGCTTGCCAAAGCTTCTAGACCCTTCAGGGGTCAGTGTGGCCCTTCTGGAGAGTGACACAGCATGTTTCCTAATGGAAACCTAGTGTTACATTTCGGGGACTTTCTGCACAACCTTCCTCAGCCGCCTAGCTGGATGTCTTTGCCCAGAAGCGGCAGTTGCCAAGGAGTTCTTTCCCAGGAGCTCGTGAGACAGCATACCATGCAGAACCGCAGAGAAGGAGACCAGCCTTTCTCCGGGTTCTCAGAGGTTCGCTTTTCTGCCTTTGAGCCTTTGAACACAGAGATCCAGTCAGCTCCCAATGATACTTTAGAACTGTAGTATTGAAGGTCTCTCTGCCATCAGCCCCCTGCTCAGCTCCCGTCTCCTAGGTGCATTCAGTGAAGTAGCATCCACTCTGCAGCCTCCCGCACCATGTTGTTTAGGAACGGCACATTTCCTCTTCGTAAAGAAATCTTTTCTTGCAGCCTGCCTGGCCCGAGCTCCTATTCCTTTTCCGAAGGCCGAGTTCGGCATAGCCCTGCAATGACCCCTTCCCTCAAGGCCGGACACATCTCTGAAAGACTATACTCCATGAGTCCCCATTCATTACAACTTACCTCCCATGAAACACAAAGGAGTTGCAGCGTGATGGGAGGAAACAACGGCCTCCTTCTCCTTCTCGGAATACCCCGTTGCCCAAGGTTACGGGCCTTGTCCAGAAGCAACAGTTGCCCAGGATTTCTTTGCTTTGAGCTCGTGAGACAGCATATCATGTAGGACCACCGAGAAGGAGACCTGCCTCTCTCTGGTTTGGAAGAGGTTAGCTTTTCTACTCAGCCTTGGAGCACAAAGACCCAGCCAATTCCCAAGGACAGTTTCGAAGGTTACTGGTGCAGGTCTCTCTGCGCTTAGCCCACCGTTCAGGTACAGTCTGTAAAGTGCATTCAGGGAAGAGCAAGAAAGTCTCCAACGCCCCGCGTCTTGTGGGGAAGGAACAGCACATTCTCTCCTCAGTGAAGACGTCCTTTCTTGCAGACTGCCAGGCTGGGACTCCTCTTCCGTCTCAGAACACCGAGTTTGGCATAGCGTTGAAATGACCCCTTCCCTCAACGCCGTACGCATCTCTTCAAGAACATAAACCCTGTGTGCCCATTCGTTATACCTCACCGCCCTAAGAAACACCGAAGAGCTGTGGCTGGATGGTAGGAAACAGTGGCCGTAGTGTCCTTCGATCAATATCCCGTTCCAAAGGCCCCCCGTGAAAATCTCTTGCTTTCGAGGGCCTAGGGCATACCAAGGGCTGCCAAACACAGCTAAAGGAGGCGAAATAAGAGAAGCAGAACTTGCTCCTGAGAAACTCGTACATACACTGAACCCAAAGCATGCCTCTTCGTGGAGACCGAAGGCCTCCCCAGCTCAGATTCTGGGCCCTGGAACACAGTGCTAACCGCTGCCTTCAAGGAGAGGTAGGCAAGGAATGTTTTCAAGTCTCGCCTGCCTCTCAGGGCCTGTTCAGCTTGAGTGGAAAATATCCACAGCCTGCCCGAACGTCCTGCCGAGCAGCGAGTTGTACTGGAGTGTAGCAAACGCTTCCAAGTTGTCTGAGGGGAAAGAGGCCATTGCTGTGGTGTGAACGGCCTTCTCTGCCACTCTTTCGGAGCACAGTGCTCTCTGGGCAGGCAGGATAGTTCCTAGAGCAGAAGCATTTGAACAGACGTCTGCCCTGGTATACTTCCTACATCCGCACATCGAGTGCATCTTTCCTACGCTCCAGGCACCAACACGGTGCACAGAACTCCTCCTGATGGCGAGACAGAAGACGCAACATTTCTTCTAGGGGGCTCGTGAGGGGCGAGGCCTCTTGAGGAGTTGGACCCTCGAATGCCGCTGAAACCACTGAGGTTGATTGCCACGTTATGTTAGCGACACACTGAGAGCATTTCAGGTTCATGGAACCCCGTGCAGTGCGCCACGAGAGAAGAAAACGCAGATGCTGCCTTGACAGGGTTAGATTGAATTGCCTCTGTCCCCCCTCCGAAAACTAACTTTCCCAGAGCCAGCACAGCTTCACGTCCCGAGCAACGTTTTCTGCTGTGTGCCAGGATACATGAAAGGAAACCTGGGGACGCTGGGAGACTCTGAGCTGTACGCGGCTTGCCAAAGCTTCTAGACCCTTCAGGGGTCAGTGTGGCCCTTCTGGAGAGTGACACAGCATGTTTCCTAATGGAAACCTAGTGTTACATTTCGGGGACTTTCTGCACAACCTTCCTCAGCCGCCTAGCTGGATGTCCTTGCCCAGAAGCGGCAGTTGCCAAGGAGTTCTTTCCCAGGAGCTCGTGAGACAGCATACCATGCAGAACCGCAGAGAAGGAGACCAGCCTTTCTCCGGGTTCTCAGAGGTTCGCTTTTCTGCCTTTGAGCCTTTGAACACAGAGATCCAGTCAGCTCCCAATGATACTTTAGAACTGTAGTATTGAAGGTCTCTCTGCCATCAGCCCCCTGCTCAGCTCCCGTCTCCTAGGTGCATTCAGTGAAGTAGCATCCACTCTGCAGCCTCCCGCACCATGTTGTTTAGGAACGGCACATTTCCTCTTCGTAAAGAAATCTTTTCTTGCAGCCTGCCTGCCCCGAGCTCCTATTCCTTTTCCGAAGGCCGAGTTCGGCATAGCCCTGCAATGACCCCTTCCCTCAAGGCCGGACACATCTCTGAAAGACTATACTCCATGGGTCCCCATTCATTACATCTTACCTCCCATGAAACACAAAGGAGTTGTAGCGTGATGGGAGGAAACAACGGCCTCCTTCTCCTTCTCGGAATACCCCGTTGCCCAAGGTTACGGGCCTTGTCCAGAAGCAACAGTTGCCCAGGATTTCTTTGCTTTGAGCTCGTGAGACAGCATATCATGTAGGACCGCCGAGAAGGAGACCTGCCTCTCTCTGGTTTGGAAGAGGTTAGCTTTTCTACTCAGCCTTGGAGCACAAAGACCCAGCCAATTCCCAAGGACAGTTTCGAAGGTTACTGATGCAGGTCTCTCTGCGCTTAGCCCACCGTTCAGCTACAGTCTGTAAAGTGCATTCAGGGAAGAGCAAGAAAGTCTCCAACGCCCCGCGTCTTGTGGGGAAGGAACAGCACATTCTCTCCTCAGTGAAGACGTCCTTTCTTGCAGACTGCCAGGCTGGGACTCCTCTTCCGTCTCAGACCACCGAGTTTGGCATAGCGTTGAAATGACCCCTTCCCTCAACGCCGTACGCATCTCTTCAAGAACATAAACCCTGTGTGCCCATTCGTTATACCTCACCGCCCTAAGAAACACCGAAGAGCTGTGGCTGGATGGTAGGAAACAGTGGCCGTAGTGTCCTTCGATCAATATCCCGTTCCAAAGGCCCCCCCGTGAAAATCTCTTGCTTTCGAGGGCCTAGGGCATTCCAAGGGCTGCCAAACACAGCTAAAGGAGGCGAAATAAGAGAAGCAGAACTTGCTCCTGAGAAACTCGTACATACACTGAACCCAAAGCATGCCTCTTCGTGGAGACCGAAGGCCTCCCCAGCTCAGATTCTGGGCCCTGGAACACAGTGCTAACCGCTGCCTTCAAGGAGAGGTAGGCAAGGAATGTTTTCAAGTCTCGCCTGCCTCTCAGGGCCTGTTCAGCTTGAGTGGAAAATATCCACAGCCTGCCCGAACGTCCTGCCGAGCAGCGAGTTGTACTGGAGTGTAGCAAACGCTTCCAAGTTGTCTGAGGGGAAAGAGGCCATTGCTGTGGTGTGAACGGCCTTCTCTGCCACTCTTTCGGAGCACAGTGCTCTCTGGGCAGGCAGGATAGTTCCTAGAGCCGAAGCATTTGAACAGACGTCTGCCCTGGTATACTTCCTACATCCGCACATCGAGTGCATCTTTCCTACGCTCCAGGCACCAACACGGTGCACAGAACTCCTCCTGATGGCGAGACAGAAGACGCAACATTTCTTCTAGGGGGCTCGTGAGGGGCGAGGCCTCTTGAGGAGTTGGACCCTCGAATGCCGCTGAAATCACTGAGGTTGA